>NW_007579260.1:96289-130094 GCF_000690725.1 Stegastes partitus
GAGGAACCGGACCTCCACCATCTCTGTGACGTCCGGCAGAGTCCAAGACGTCCGTTGGACTTCATGTAAAGCTTTCATTCAAGGTTCTTTCCAACAGCCGCTGTGGATTCATGAGATCAGCCTGAAGCCCGGCAGACGGCGCGGCGCCACATCGGCCTGATTCTGGTCCACTCAGATTCAGAAACATGCTGCAGAGTCGCCTTGTGGCCACAAACCCCCAAATTCAGACGCTAACGGCTGCACGACCAGCTAGCTCAGGCTCAGTGGGTCGAAACCAGTCGGGAGAATCTGGAAACACAAGAAGTCCAGGTATCCGCACCAGACCGGACCGACGTAAAGAACCAACAGGTCTTCTGTAAGTGGATCAAGACTCTACGTTACGGAGTGAAATCAGCCTTAAAGCAGCGACTCGGGGCACTGAGACCAGAACCAGAAACTGTTTTAACAACGAAGCACCAAGAACCAGAACTACCTGCTTGGGTTCAGACACCAAAGTTCTTGTTGGGTTCAGGGTTCAGCTTGTTTAAAAGACGTGGTTAACTGAAGTCCGTCTCATCCAAAGTTCTGTTCCGAGTTCACAGAAGTTCGGTAAACAGAACGTTTAGTAGAATCAGCTCATTGTCGGAACTGACCAACAGCTTCCATGAGTTCTGATCCGAGGTGGTCGAGTGTCTCCTGGAGATGCTTCACATGGAGACAGACTGGAGACGTCACAAGTCCTCCTTAAAGCCTCTCCGGCTCCAAACGCTGCAGCTCAAAGCCCAAGAAGAGCCTGAAGATGTTTTGTCTTCTAATGGAGCCGACGTCAAGTGGACCTCAATCATCCAAACAAGGAGAAGTTCTGAAGTGGACCGCTGGTCATGTGAGAGGCATCTGAGCTGCAGAAGCTCCACAACGCCACAAACACTAAAAACACTAAAACATCGTTTTACACGTTTTAATTAAAAAGAGAAGAAATCTGTTGAACTCAAACACACACAAACAGAAACAGCCTGCAGCATGTAAACGTTCCCACTGCAACGTCTGAAGAACCAAAACGTTTTATTCCTTTAAAACATCACATCTGATGTCAACCATCGGCTTTGTTCTGGTTTATATTAAACACACTTTGTTTCCTCATTTCATTCAGATTTTTCTATATTTAAAAAAATGTTCATAAAACTGAACAAAACGTTTTTAATATTAAAGAGTTTTAAGAGAAAAAACTCTGAAATCTGCATTTTTTATCTCATTTAACTCAATTCTGTAATTTTATGAATACTTTTGTGTTTTTAAAATAAAATAAATAAATTTTAAAAAAGAGTCATAATTACTAAGAATATGGGTCTGATCAGCACCAGCAGTGTTCTGAGCAGCACCAGTACTGACCCGGTCCGTGGTGGACGCCCAGCGCCGCCCTCTGCCAGCGGCCGAGCGGCTGCAGCGCGTCGCGGCCGCCGGAGCCTCTGAGCAGCGCCGCGGCGGTGCAGCGACCCGCAGCCAGCAGCAGGACGAGCAGCGCCGACAGAACCGGGAGCCGTGGGACCAGCATGACTGCAGACCTGCAGGGACACAGAGAGACGCTCGGTATCGATCTGTGGATCAGTCGGTTGATCGATCGGTTGACTGATCGGTCGGGTCGAGCATCGTTTGAGTCTTCTTTGTGTTTTTTATTTTTTCCTTCGGTCCAGTCTGCTCACTGGGTTCTGAACTGTGGGAGCTGCAGGTTCACACCAACAGAGAAGGTCCAGAACATGAAGCACCTGAAGCTGCTCCACGTAGATCCGTTTACATGATGAGCAGCTTCATTCATCACAGACATGAAGGTTTCCTCCTGGTTTGGACTTTGAACAGTTCTGCTGATCAGTGCCGATCTGGACCCACAGTGATCAATAAGTCGGACTCCCACGCTGGGACGGAAGTTATTTCAGGTGGATTTTCTCTCTTCAGCTGTTTTTAGGGTGAAATCCAAACCAACTTTCCAGAACTTGATCCTTTAAACTCTCTCTAACTCCTCAGCACCGGTCCGTCCAGGAAAAGTCTTCAAACGGACAAAAGATGTTTTATTCCTGCAGAACTTTTGCAGCAAAGTTGACTAATGAGGACAAAACTCGCCTTCATGCACTTAAACCAGCTGCACAACCTTTGGGTTTCGCTCTCGGACCGGTTCGGTTCGGCTCACCTCTGCGCGGCTCTTTGCGCCTCGGCTCCGCGGCGCACCGCTCTCTGGTCCCGGGCTCTGCCTCCCGGTTCGTCCCGCTGAAGGTGCGCCTCCCGCCGAGTGTGTGTGATCCTTATCCGGGGTTGGTCTCGATCAGAGCCGCGTGCGCTCCGGGACCCGGTGGCATCTTAGACTGGTCGCTGTGGGACCTTCATCACCACCATCATCATCATCAGCTGCTCCGACCTGCAGCAGCGGACGCGCAGCTGCACGGGCTCATGCCTCTGACTCCCGCAGCTAGTATCGATCCTATCGATCTGATCGATCAGATGAGTGCAGCGCGCGCTCCTCGTCCTGCTGCGTGTCTGCTGTCTGCACAGATCAGAGTACGGAAATACAGCAGGAGGAGGAGGAGGAGGAGGAGGAGGAGGAGGGAGGTGCGTGCATGCGTGCGTGTTTGGACAATTAACGTGAGTGCACGCACGCACGCACGCGCACCGTGTGGCGGATGAGAGTTGCAGCAGCGCGCCCTCTCAGCGGAAGAAGGAAAAACTCTGCTGCTCCTCATCAGGAACTGATCTGGATCCATCAGAGCCAAGCAGATCAGTCACAAGAACTTTAGGATGGAGAACACTCCAAGTGAGTCCAGCTGTGGTTCCATCAGTCCACCTGCATGAACATGGTTCTACAAGGAGCTGAGAGCAGCAGAACCTTCTCAGTTCTGGACCTCTGGACTGTGTCTATCTATGTCTGCATCATGGCTCCACATGGAGAAGACCTGAACAGAGGAGGAGGAACATCTGACTGAGAGACTGGACAAAGATGGAAAAGGATCCAGAAGATCAGTGAGCAGCTAGAACCCAGTGCAGCCCAGTGTGAGCAGGAACCAGGAGGTCCAGAAGGAGCCACAGCAGCACTGATCAGGGCTGCAGTGGTCGTCCTCCTACAATGACTCCACGGACAGTCAACTACTGTCACTATGGAGCTGTGGACACCAGACAAAGGCAGCTGCTTCAGACTTGGCACAGGGCTGATCAATGGAGACCAGAGTTAGTGTGAAGCTCACACAGTGTGAAGGACACTTCAGAACATCAGCCTCTATGGACGGAGGAGCAGAACTAAACCTGGCTGCTGCTCACAGCTAAACTTCCACATCAAAGTTCACCAGAGAACATGAACAGAAGCCTGATGGATGCTGGAGAACATCCTCTGGTCAGATGGAGATCAATGTGTTGGGCTCACATGGAGTCCAGATGTTTGGTGTGAACCTGACCAGGACCACCACAGTGGATCATGGTCCTGACAGTGAAGCACGGAGGTGGCAGCATCATGATGTGGGGCTGCATGAGGGCAGAAGGTGTTGATGACGTTTCTAGAAGCTCCATGAATGTCTGAGAATGAACCAGGATACTGGCTGACCAGATGAAGAAGAGGAACATTCCAGCAGGAGAACATCCAGAGAACAACATCATCAAGAGCTTCTACAGCAGAACCAAGTGGAACCAGAATGACTCAGAACTGTCTGAAATATCTCAAGTTTGTCTTAAAGTGCTCAGAATTTGGTCCAAATGACTAAAAACTTGTCTGAAATGAATGAAGTCTGTGCAGAAGGAGGCAGAAGTTGTCCAACATCACCAACAATTATGTGCAAACTGGCTCAAATGTTTCCACAAAGAACTCCAGAAGTGGCCTCACATTTATTTTAAATATTGAAACTTGTCCTCAGTGACCCGGGTTCCTCAGAACTGGTCCAACATGATTCAGTTAGTCACAAATGATCCAGGTTGTGTCGACAGTGTTCCTGACATCAGAGGTAAGACTCGACTGTTTTGCTTCACACAAAACGACTCGAGATGCCACAAAACTACCACAAACAACACAAAGACGAAAAAATAACCCGAATTAAAACACAACAATAAGATCCAGTACCAAAGACAAAGACTGAGAACGACGACAAAGAAAAGCAGAAGGAGATCCCAGGAAACAGAAACCTTCTTCATGACCTCTGGAACCTCCTTCAAAGACCCCAAGAGCATCACAAACATTGAGAAAACATCCATAAAACATCAGCAAGTTCTTCTAAAGACGTCAAAGATCTTATCTGGCAGAAATCAAACAACGAGGAAAGGCGAGAATGTCGTCTCCAGACGTATTTAAATGAAACCACAGCGGAGCGCCGGCGGCTCTGCAGGCCTGAACATCTCCAGCAGCTGCTCAGTCAGAAGGTCTGCAGGCTCCCAGCAACCACAGGACACGCTCGTTTCCTTTAACTGCACCATCTTCAAACTGATGCTTCAGCACTTGGAGTCAAGCAGCTGGACCACAACGAATCCCCTGATTTCTACGGCGCTCCAGGAGCTTTCAAGGGTTTCAGATTTTTTTTCTTACTGGATTGACATCATGGGGGTTTCTGTGGATGCTCTCCAGAGGTTTTTGATGTTTAGGAGGATACATCAGGTCTTTGAAGGTCAACAAGCTCCAACAAGGAGCGGTTTGAGTTCTTGGGGGCATTTTAAGAAATTACAATTGAGTTTTGTAGATTTTTAGGGTTTTCAGGAGTTTGGAAACTTTTTAAGAAGATGCCAGAGATCCATCAGGAGGTTTCACAGGATAGTCACCGAGTGTCAGGGAGTCTTGAGAATGTTTCAGGTGTCTACAAAGCACCTACAGAGATCTTTAAGGATGTCCCAGGTGGTTCCTGAAGAGTTTCTTCTGGTTCTGACACCCACAAAAGCCTGTCTGGGGAAGTTGGAGGTATTTTCTGGTGTTGATGAGGACTGATGAGGCCTTTGAAGGTCACAGAGAAGGTTCTGGATCTCCAGTCAGGTGCATCTTAACACCTTGGATTCTTCAGAGGTTTTTAGGATTTGGGGGAGTTTGGAAGGATGCCAGAGATCCTTGAAGAGGTTTCAGTCGTAGGTCCAACGAGACGTATCTGAGGAGGTTCTGCTGTTATTTATTCAGGCCGCAGAGCAAGAAAGTCGGAGAACATCGAATCCAACCAGGTGGAGTCCACAAAGAGACACCGAATGACGACCAATGGGCTTCAAACAACCACCAAAAAGAACACAAAGAGAAACACGACACCGGTTCTGGTTCTGGTTGGAGAATGTGTGATTGCTGTTTGTTAGAACGTTCAGTTCAAACCTCGGTGGAACCGACGACGACACAGAAACCCTGAACAGAGACGCGTCAGACGAACAGCCTCAGAGCAGCAGCTCTGGTTCTGTTCTCACGGTTCCGCCCTTATTTGTTCACCTGCTTCCTTCAGATCCTGAAGATCTCAGCTGCTGCTCCTGAACATGGGAACGCTGTGGCCACGGCGGCAGGAGGTTCTGCTGAAGACCCGGTCCGACCAGGAGGTACCAGGGAACACTGTCGGGTCATGTGTGTGTTTTTTGTTTTAGTGTTTTGTAGCAGGTGTGTGTGTTTTCGTGTGTGTGTGTGTGTTTTCGTGTGTGTGTGTGTTCATGTGTGTGTGTGTGTGTGTGTGTGTGTGTGTGTGTGTTTGTTCGACCTGTATTTATTCAGGCTTCAGGCAGCTCTGCAGAGCGCCGGCTGTTTGTTCATGCAGGTCACTGCAGTGCAAACCAGGTTTTCTCACGGCCATTAACTCCAGCGCTCTGGACGGATCCAGACCTGCAGCGTTCCCTCTAGGCCCTGCTTTGGAACATCTCCAAGAACCTCTGGAACCTTCCCTGGGGCCCATTAAGCATCTTTAAGGACACTTTAAACCGTTCTGTCCTCATCAGCACCTGATTCGTTAGTTTGAGAAGTTGATGGAGAACCTTCTCCAAGATCCTACTTTCGGACCCAACAGAACTCAAGAACCCACTGACAAGTCTGCAAAGTTCTGCTTGGAAATCTCTAAACAAAACAAAAACATCACCTCTGATTTATGTCAAAGACAAAACCCTCCTCATCGACACCAAGAACCAGAACCCCCGACAGGTTTGGTTCTGTTTGGTCACAGACTCATCACGGTCCCTGAGTAAAGAACAGAACGTGAACAGGTTCCTGCAGAGGAACAGCTCATAATGAAGGTCACTGAGGGTCGCAGTACAGCAGAACCAAACAGTTCTGTTCTATAAATCTGTCAGCGGTTTGCTTCATTGTTCCGCTCAGATCTGAAGCCTCAGAACCAAACCAACAGTCACACGTGTCCCGTTTTCACCCTCATCATTAAACGTCTCGTGTGTTTCTTCTCCAGAAGCGTCGGAATAAATTCTCCATATTCGGGTTGTTCCTCCGGGACAGACTCGCTGCTGCAGCCGCCAACAAAGCCGCCGATTGTCAGGCTGCTGCATCTGACCTCCACCACGGGGGAAGCGCTGCAGGCGGCCTGAGCAACAGACGGCCCGTTTGTTCCGGCCCGTAGCCCACTTAGAACCGTGTGATGAGGGTTTTTATGGGAAATGCCCGAACGTGTTCCCAAAACAACTCTGTTTCTTGTTTGAAAACATTTTCTTTGCTGTCAGGTAGCCTTTAACCTCCAGCTCAACCTCAACACCTCCGGAGCTCCACAACCTCGTTAAAGACATGAAACATGCTCAAGAACTTCTGCTATCTGGTTGTAGTTAAAGACACACCTCCTCCTCGGGAGCGTTGCTGTCGGCAGCGTACCGAGAACATCTTAAAGACCACTGAAATACCATGAACACCCTTCAGACCTTCTTCAGAACTCTGTAAAGTCACTAGAACCTCAGGATCATCTCCTGGAACTACGTCAACCTCATACATTGTTCACTTGATATCTTCTCAAAAGTAGCTGGAACCTCTGGAACCACTTTAGAACTTGTGGAGCATCACTTTGAACATTTGGAACCTGCGTGACGACCCCAGGTACATCCCCAAGAACCTCTGAAACCTTGTGAATGAGCCTGGAACCCTGGACTCCTATAATCTATCCATGACTTCTGTAAACCTGTCAGAACCTCGAGACCATAAGCACACAAACCTCCTCCAAAGCCTGCAGAACCTGTTCATCATTCTGCTTGAGAACCTTCTAAAACACTCTCAAGCAACTTCTGAAGGATCTCCTGAGCTTCTCTAACATCCCCTGAATGAGTTCCACCTCCTCAAGCACCTTTCACTTCACAAAAACTTCTGGAACCACTTTGCTGCACAACTTATTGAACTCAGTCACCTGGAACCAAAAGCCATAAAGACACGCAAAAGACCTCCTTGAACCTTATCACAGAACCAATGAAACATCTTCAGGAACCTTTCAGACCATCTCAGAATCTCTACGGCGCTGGAGCGTCCATAAGAACCACTAAGGCCTGCTCAAGGAACTGTTGACTTTTGGAACTTCTCTTTAACTTCTGCAACCCCTTGATAACCTGAAGGGCCAAACCAAACACCTGGTGCACCATGGGGAACCTGTGGAGAACCTGTGGAAGGTCACTGCAAAAATCTGGAACGTCATTAAGAGTCTCTGTGACATCAGCCCCAGAATTCTTAAGCCATAAGAACTCTCTAAACCTTCTCCACGAACTCCCTAAAGTGTTGAAAACGTCTGGAACACCCCCAAGAACCACAAGAGTCTCCATGAGAACATCGATTTTCTTTCATTTTGGACTAGAATCTTTAAAAACAAATAGGGACCCTGAAGATCATTTCAAACATTCATAAAGATTTCCTGAACTTTTCTCTGGCTTCTTAAACGTACTACAAACACCCGTAGAAGCTCCTTAGAACCTCTGAAACATCTTGGCACACCGTTAGAACCTCTTCCTGACGTCTTCACCAGATCCCCTCAACATGGACCATCCAG
This sequence comes from Stegastes partitus, assembly GCF_000690725.1. Lineage (NCBI taxonomy): Eukaryota > Metazoa > Chordata > Actinopteri > Pomacentridae > Stegastes > Stegastes partitus. Next base: position 104,206 of record NW_007579260.1, read on the forward strand.
AACCCCCTCTACACTGCAAAAACTCAAAATCTTATCAAGTTTATTCATCTTGTTTTTAGTCAAAATGTCTCATCCCACTTGATTTGAGATAAATTCACCCAACAAGTACCATTTCAGCAGGATAGAGGGACTTGTTTTAAGACACTGCAGCTTAAATATCTTGTTCAGTCAAACAATCTTGAAATTATCTTGTTTTGAGTGTATTTTAGAAGAAACGAGGCTAATTTGACATTTCATGTATTTGTAAAGCTGAGGTGTAATTTGTATAAGATAGATAATCTTAATTTAAGAAATAAACTTTACTTAATTCAAGTGAAGGCATTTTATTGGAAAATCACATTTCATACGAGAACGAGCTACGCTGATAAAAGGAGGACAAGTTTGTTTTTTGAAGGTTGAGTTACAGTTTGAAGACACCATTTCTTTTAAATCACTGCTTGAAAAAACAATGCTTGGACTCAATGCTACACCTGTTGACATGGTGTAGTTATTTATAAATGAGGGGTCAAGAACCATGGTCATATTTGTAATAAATGCATTTTCAGCCAACTGTATCTGGACTAGTATATTGAAAAGGGTTAAATAACACTTTTTAATCTTGTTTCAAGGACAACATGACACTGCATAAAATAAGTAAAATGCATCTTAAACTTTGTGCTCAACATGAACCGTTAAAAAGCAAATATCTACTTTTGAGTTAAAAACACCGACTTTTAGGTATCGCTGGCTCATCCTAAAACACAACACCTCTAAATGCTGTCATAACAGGACTAAATATAAGGATTTACAGCCAAGTGTAAAAAGGCTTATATCTCAAATTGCTTAAATTAATCCTTGTAATCTTGTTTCAAGTACAAGACAGTCTTAAATCTAGAGAAGTGTCACATAATACAACTCAAAATAAGTTGAATATATCTCAAATGGAGAAGTTGAGATGAAAGTTATTAAAGCAAAAATCTAGTTTTGAGTGAAAAAATACTATTTTTTTTTTAGCATTTGTGGCTTATTCCAAGACGCCAAGCTTGAAAATACTGGTACAATATAGCTTCAAATAAGTTTTACCTGCTAATTTCAAGATCTCAATATTCTAAATATCACATCTTATTTTAAGAAATCTTACCAAACGAATTTTCACTTGTTCTATTGGCAGATTTTTTCACTTATTTCAAGGTAAAAGTACCTTAAAGTAAGTTTTTTTTTCTTGTTTTGAGAAGGTCACTTTTTCCAGTGTAGGTTCCAGGCATCTGGTAACATCTGAAAGACCAGATTCATGGTACGTCTGAAGAACTCTGCAGATCCAGGATGAATCCACAGCTCCTCCCAGTGGTCTGAGGGCTGAACTGCACCTGAACCCAGAACCAGTGTTGTGCCTGCAGGTGACTTTTAAAAGTTTTAAAGCCGAAGTGCTGCTTTTTGCTCAAGTGCTTGTAGTTTTAAACGTTGACAGAACCTTCTGTCCAGCTGCTTGTAGTTCTGAAGGTTTGTATTCCTTCCCAACTAACATGTTATGGTTAAAGTACTACTTTCTGTCCAGGTACTTGCACTTTCAAAAGTTTTTTCCTGCTAAAAAATATTACATTTTATCCAAATAAATGCAGTTTTAAAGGTTTATTCCACTCAAAGCAGCACATTCTGTGCAAGAACAACCTAGTCCTATCTGTCCAGCTTCTTAGAGCTTTAAAGGTTTTCTACCTCACAGAAGTACTTTCTAACTAACATATTATGGTTTCAAATGTTTATTCCCTTTAAAATACTACTTTCTGTCCAAGTACTAGGCATTGTCAATGTTTAATCCACCCAAAACACTATTTTCTATTAAAGTGCACTTCATCTCAATGATTTGATCCACCTCCTGACAAGAACGCTTCATGTTTAAAGCTTTATTCCACCTGAAAGTGAACACTTCTTTTTTTTTTTTGACAGTGTCTGTGGTTGGACCAGTTACATCTTCTTGGAGGAAACCAGTGGTCGGCGTGTTATCTGGACTGAAAACGAGTCAACGAGTCCCAGAAGTGTGGCGCTGAAAGTGCAGCGTCTCCGGCTGCAAAAATAAAACTCATGAACCAAGACCAGGATCCTAAAGTCCAGAGAAACCGGGACCAGTAACACGAAAATCCTCCATCGCAGACACACTTACCTGCCTGAGGTTCCCCTGAGGTTCTCCTGAGGTTCTCCTGTGGGTTCTATGTTTCCAGCAAACGATTCGAGGGCTGATGGGAAACACCTGCTGTGGACTTATTCATTGTCATCAGGCCTGAAAGTTCCACCTTCTCAGTTCTCAGACTACAAAGAGGCAAAAAGTGATTTTAAAAAAAAATATTAAAACGACTGCCAATGATGAAACGAAGACTTAAAGACACAAAACAGCATCAAACAGACACAAAATGGCTAAAAGGAGATGAAAGATCAGCACAAAACTACAAGAAAACGTGCCAACAGCTACAAAAACAACCACAGAGATGCAAAACAGCTTCTGACAGACATGAAACAACCCAAACTAACTCCAAAGACAAACACAAGAACCACAGAGAGACTAAACTACTGGTTACGGTGTCGTGTTTAGTGGCATTAAAACAGGTTTTTATTGTCCACAGCCAGCTTCAGTGTGAACAGTCCAGGAATCAGACAGTAAACAGAGAAAACAAATCACACCTCCATGGTTTAATTCTCCTTTATTGCTTTCAGTTTCAGTTTCATTTTTACTTTTACAAACAACGTTTCCGTTTCCTTCACTGCGTCTCAGCACATCCAGCTTCCGGCTTCGCTCTGGTTCATCACTTCCGGCTCCTTTTCTTTCGTCTGCAGTTACAGTTTTCCACTTAAATGTATTCATTTTATGGTTAATACAGTAAATCTGAACCTCTTACATTCACACAGAGAAGATAGCGGCGTTCCTAAAGTCTGAAATGCTACAGAAAATGCTGCAAATGTTGTAGAAAGAAGAAAAAACAGAAGAGAGACGAATGAAACGGGAGTATTTACAGGTCAGGGCCGACTACAGGCAGCACAGCCAGCAGTAATCAGGAAGGTGGACTTTCAAGTTATTATACTGAAAGAGAAGTCAAAATACAGCCCGAGCTTTACTTCAGCTCAGCGTGACTTTAAATAGGAATAATAGTAAATCCCAGTATGATGCTGTAAAGGTGAGCTGCTGACGTTCACATGGTTTCTCACCTGTAGAAAAAGTGGCTGAACAACACGTTTAAAGCGTTACCTACAGACTATAGATAGCAAAGTACATCAAAGCCTTGAATACATCTTTAATTATTGCTCGTTAAAGTGATTCTCGTGATCGGTTTAATTTAGGGAGAACTGTTTGGACGTTACAGAAAACTTTGGGGGAAACTTTAAAACATACCTGCGTCACATGATCAGTTGATTTATTCTACAAAAGCAGCGATCTTGTGTCTTAACAAGCAACAAGACTCTCTGACAACAGGACAGTTGAGCGATGGTGCGGCTTTAATGCTATTTTCTGGGATCCAAACGAATTTGTTCTCTTGAGATTCTGCAACCACGAGAAGAAAACCACGAGGAAGAATGAATAAAAACACTGTCTGGGTTTGACTGCAGAAATAAAAGCCCGACATCAACAGCGCCATGCTGACGGGTTACACTGCCATACGTATTTATAGCGTCCATCAGAACCAGCTGGAGGTTTCTGTCTTTTATGTTGGACTGGTCAAAACGGGATGGACACGTCTCAGGTACTGATAGCGCAGCCCTGACAGGTTCATACGACGGAAAGCCGTTTTAACATTTCAGAGCTGAGTTAGACGAACATTTGTCAGGTGTTTCCTCCATATGTCGGTGTTCTCTTTCCGAGCAGTCACACAGCAGCTGTAGATCTCAGTCGTTCAGCTTGGACGAGTCAGAATGACACGCCTGCATCAAGCAGTCCTGACATGAAATTAAATGACAGATATCAACAATGTGCTTCTGGCCCATTCGTCCACTGGTAAATCATCACAAACACCACTTATCACTGGTAATGCAGTCTGGAATTTAAATGACAAATTTCAGTGTCATTTCAACTGATTGCTCTGAGACCAGTCTGGTTTGTCTCTCTGACTGGTCGTGATGCTGCTGCTGAGCTTCCTTCTGGATGTTGGTGCTGCAGAGCATTTGAACAGCAGCTGAGATGGACGAGATGGTTAGAACATGTGGTGTAACAGAAGAAGCTCATCGGGAGGAGTTTGTTAAGATGTCACATGATGGATATCCGCGGTGAGGATCCAGTCCGGATGTTAGAACGGCTCACCCCTCACGTCGCTGTCCGGCTGCGTGGCCAGGTGTGCTTCACTACATTCAGGTGCCAGTCGGTCCATTTCAGACACATTCAGGTGAGATTTTCTCCCAAACTCCATCAAGAAATCTCAACCAATCTCAGGCTCGATTCTCCACCGCTTCCGAAGACCTCCTCCTCCTCTTCCTCCTCTTCCTCCTCCTCACCTTCTCCCTCAGAGATGGCGGTCATCGGGGCGGCAAAGAGGCGTCGGCGGGCAGCGAAGCGTCGGCTCGCCGAGCAGGGCGGGGTGAGGGAGCGAGGTCGCACAGGGGCGGGGGAGGTGAGGAAGTAGAAGGGCGAGGACGAGGAGGTGAGCAGGAGGCGCATCAGATCATCACCGAACATTGCAGAGAAGTCCTGAGAGCTCGGAGATGTGGGCGGCAGGATGAAGGGCTTGACCAGGTCTGGAGGTTCCATCTGGAGCTCAGCAGCAGGAGAAGCTGCAACTTTACGAAGCCGCTCGACCGCCGAGATTCGAGAGGAAGCGTCGGGGCGACTCCCCTTCCTCAGCAGGAGAGCCTTGAAGCTTTCGCTTCTCGGGCACCTTTGGCCTCGGAGGGCGGCAGGTCGAGCCGGGCGAGGCAGGGGGTCGGCGGGGGTCACCGGAGAGGACGAAGGGGATGAGGAGGCACGATTCCTGTCTTCGTTTGAATCCTTTCGACCAAGCATCTTCCTCTTAGACCTGAGAAACAAAGACAAGACGACACATTCAGGCAGCAGCGTCTCACATCAGGTTCAGCCTCCTGATCCAGACGCCATCAGCTCACCAACGCTGCTCAGTTACCGTTTTATTTAACGGCAGTTGAGCCACAATTTTAAACCCATGAAGTGTTGTGATTTGGAGGTTGGAGGCGTAAACTAGCAAACTTTTACCACCATGAGTTTAAGACCCGACCATTAGATTTGAACTGAAGCTTCACTTTGACTTTCGCCTTCACATTTTTAGGACATTTTAGGTGTTTGGTTGCATTCAGGCACCAAAACTACGTGGTTAAGGTGAAGCACCGAAGGTTCTTCGTTTGGTTTTGGATCCCAATCCACTTGGTTAGCTTAAGACACTAGTACTATTCTGTTAAGTGTAGAAACCAAACCTACTTGATTAAGTTTAGGAAATGATCATGTTTGGTTAATACACACCTTTTATGTTCCAAGCCTCCATTTTGTTCATTTCCAGGGAAACAACTCCACCAAAGACTTAACATGAACTTATTCACTCAACCACAAGAGTTCATCGATGCTATTGGGGTTATTTCCGATTTATCAATGATCACAGTGGATAATAAAGCGCCTACTGAGCTACTAGAAGGTGGAGGAGGTCCCGACTGGCTCTAAAGAAGGAAGGTTCCTGTAGAAAAGGTGTTTCAGCTAGTTTACTAGTTGGGGGACATTTAAAGACCAAAATCTTCTATCTAGGGTGCAAGAAAGCACTTTTAAGGAGGCAGGGTCGGGTTCTGGATCTAACAGGAGAAGAACAAGGGGTTGAACTCCACCTGCTACAAATTCATTGAAGGCTTTACCTGCAGTCAACCCCGACTACCGGGGCTCTCACGCTGTTCCTTCCCATACTGCACTGCTCCACAGACAGAGGAACCAAGCAGACGTGTGAGGATGCGGTTCAAAGTTTGGTTCGGTGACAGTGTTCTGTGATGTTTGTGTGTTTCTACCTGTGGATGACAGCGAACAGATCCTCTGTGGTTCGGGGTCGACCGGGGACGAACATCTGATCTGCCGAAACATTCACGAACAGATCAGCTGGGAAAACACAGAAAGAAAAAGGAAGATGAATCACTGATGTTTCAAAGGGTTAAGTACTTGTCTTAAAATGTCCAGGTGATTTAAACAAACATTCGTAGACAAATCTAAGCCAAAAATCTGAACGTGAGCCTATGTATACAAGTTGAAGCAGATTATCAGTTCACGGAGCATTTATAGCAGAAATCTGAGCTACTCAGCAGCTTCCTGACTGAACTGGACCACGTTGTGTAGTTTGTCTCCTCTAACAGCTTGCTCGGCCTACTTTGCCACACACCTGCAAATACATAAGGTTTACTGACATTTATTACAGTGGCCCTGAAGGCAGCACAGGAGCCCAGTTTAAGGACAACTTTTACTTTTAAATTTGGTTCGGTTTTAGCAGCGACAGAAAACACTTGTTTAAATATCTTGATACCCACGGCAGAGGTGCTAAACTCAGGCTAGAAAAACGTAAATGGAGCCCAAGTAAAAACACTGTCTCAGTCAACAGCATTTGTCATGGTAGTCTATATGGAGGATGTTCAAAACCCAACACCGACCCTGCCAGAGGTTCTACAGGAGCAGCTCTTGTTTTTGAAGGCTTGGGCCACTCAAAAATGACTCTAACTGCAGTGGAAATGGACTGTACAGAGAGGAGGTACCACATATCAGGTCCTTATGTGGTCCTGACGAAGCAGTTGCACAACCATTCACACCTTAAGAGATGCAAGTCTTGGGCCCACAACTTACAGTGCAGTAAGCTGTGGGCCCAAGACAGAGTAGTCATCAACATCTGTAAATGCTTTTTAAGTCCCTGAGTGTGGACCATTGGGGACTTTTGATGGACTCAGTGGACGTGGTCCTGTTCAGGCTACAATACGTAAGTGTCGTTCTGGTACAGCTGCGTGGCCCCTTATGTTGAACGCATAAAGAAAAACACAGGATACAGCAACTGGAACAGATTGGACTGTAGCACTGTGTTGATGTGAGTATTAAGGAGGTGAGCATGGATACAGCACAGGATCTCTGAAGAAATTAAGAAGACCAAATTTATGTTACGTGTACTCCTACAGAGAGCATGGACTGGCCTTAAGCGGGTCCATGATCAGCTGTCGTGCTTGTTTTTCTTTAAAAAGAGCCTGTTGGTTAGGGTTAGGGTTGGTTCTCAAATGTGGGCAGGTTCACTTGGCTGCTCTACCTGTTTCTAGAGAACAGAACCAATTCGAGGGTTACTGCTGCTGCTGCTACTACAACAACTACTACTAGTACTACTACTACTACTAGTACTAACATAAACTGTTATAAACCCAACTTACCATTTAAAGGTCCACTGGCCTCCTTTGTCTGCTCCCCTCTCCTCTGGGTTCCTTCATTTCCTCGATCCTCCTGTTCTTCATCCGGTTCCTGTATAAGGAGGTCTGGAAGTGACAGCTCCCCTCGCAGGCTGTCAGTGGACAGTGCGCTGCTGAGCGAGTACCTGCTCTGACCAATCAGAGCACAGGAGCTTTCTGAGTCACTCGTCTCTTGATCACACACTATCGTCGCTCTCACCTTCTCAGTCACTTGGGTTTTCACGCCCTTTGTCACATCTCGCTCATCTCCAGATGAGGACGATGAGGATGACGACGATGATGATGATGACGATGAGGGGGAGGGCGCCCTTGCTGATGACATCATCAGTAGTTGCCTGCCAGGCCTCCTCTTCCTCCTCTTCCTTGCTTTGTCCTTTTTCTTTGTGGTGGATGAAACCATCGTCATCATCGCTGTCTTCATCTCTCTCTCTATCGGCCTTTCCTTCTCATCTTCCTCTACGTCTTCAGCCAGCGATGACCTCATCATCCTACTTTGAAATGTTTTCTCATCATACTGATAAAGTCTTGATTTGGTAGTTCTCGTACAGCAGGGGTCTGTTATCCCTGTTTGGGTGCCCCCAGTCCAGGTATAAGTAGCTGCATGGGCACTGGAGCTCCCTAAGGTGCTGTATGTACCCATACCCATAATCCCTGATAGGTCATGGGTTCCATAGACGGTCCCTAAGGTGCTACTGGTCTCATTTAAAGTGTTTCTAGCCCCTGTAGTACCCATGATCTCCGAGGTGCCCATCATTCCCAAGGTACCCATGATCCCCAATGTGCCTATCATTCCAGAGGTGCCCATGATCCCAGAGGTGCCAATGATCCCCGAGGTGCCTATTATCCCAGAGCTGCCCATGGACCCAGAGATACCCATGGTTTCTAAGGTGCTACTGGGCCCTGTGGTGCTCTGAGTCTGTGATATGCCACTGGTCTTAGAGGTTCCTTTGAGGGCCCCCTCTTTATTCTTAGATGTAAAGGGTGGTTTGGTTGTTTGTGGTGAGGTCAATAAGAGGTCTGGCTTCTTGTGCAAAATTGGTGGTTTCTGCCGTTGAGGGGAGCTGTCAGGTGAAATCAAATGTGCAGGTGTCACCGAGTTGTCAGTGGTGCATGTCAGGTGCTTTGGTGAAGGTGCACCTTGGGTCACATGTGTGTGCAAGCATGTGTTGAAGGAGTCAGCAGGGAGTCCTGAAGAAAGAGCTGAAATTTTTCCACTGCCCTTCCTTCCACCTTGTCCCCGCCTGGTCTTGGGGGATGCCATAACACCCAGGATACAAAGATCAGGCTTCTTTGGTGGAACTGGCTTCTCTGGTGAGCAGAGCTTCTTTGGGCTCCTTCCCCTTAAGTTACTGTTACTGGTTTTCATATCAACATATGCTAAATCAGCAGCATCATGAATCTGCATTTGTGATCTATTCTTTTCATTTTTCTCTACCGATTGTATTGTTCTGCTTTCTCTATGTTTCTCTGCAGGCTCTGTTAGCTTAGTGCTTGTCAGCACTGCATCTTTGACCTGCTGTTGTGAAGAAGCATCTTGGATAATTGTGTCAATGTGATTTTTGTCAGAAGACATTTTTACCCAAGGACTCTCAGGACTGACGACTTGATTGCTTACAAGTGGGGCATACATGTCTGAGTCTTCCCTCCTCTGTTCATCAGACTTGATGTTTTGAAGAGTTTCACCATCGCCTGGCTGAGGCCCAGAGCTTCTCTGGTTCGCTGGGCTAGGAATAATGTCTTGTAAGTTCTGAAGATGAGCATAAACTGACTCGCTGTTGGGTGTTGCCATCTCACTTTCTGCTTGTCTATAGCAATTGTGATTTGATTTAAGTCCACTTTGATTTGCATCAGCGTTGACTGAGCCTTGAGGGCTAGCATTACCCATTAATGCACTCGCTATGTTAGCTTCACTGTGAGGTACATCACAGATAGCACTTTGCGATCCCGGTCCAGTGAAATCGACATTGGAGTTGGCAAAGCAATCAACATTTACTTTAGCAGACATAGCAGATGATAGGTCCTGGTTAGCATGAGTATGGTCAGCATTAGCTGATGACATGCCAGCTTGGGTCTGGACTGCACCATCAGACGATGCAGCATTAGCTAGTGGCGCGTCCTGGTTCTTGACTGAGCGAAGCTTGATATCCTGCAGAGCTTGGGCAGTGACCAGAGGGCAGGGGTGTGTGGCCACTTTAACACAATTATTTGGAGAGGGGAAAGGAGAGGCAGAGGGTGAGAGAAGAGGAGGAAGAGGAGGTGGTGGCGGTGGAGGAGGAAGGTCAGCAATTGGCATGTCTGGGAGTTCTGAAAATGGTGGAGGAGGTGGGGAAGCCGGGGGAGGAGGGTAAGTGGTCTGCATCACAGCGAATGAGTAGGGGGGAGGAGGAGGCCGGGAGAAAGGAGGTAGAGGTAGAGGAGGAGGTGGTGGAGGAGGAGGAAGAGATGAAAGTGTAGGAGGAGCTACAGAGAGTTTGGTGAGAAGAGGAGGAGTAGAAGGCAAAGGGGAGGAAGATTCTGGCAGAGGAGGAGGAGGAGGTGGGGGGGGAGGAGGAGGAGGCAGGAGAGGAACCTTGGCCGAGGACTCTAAGGAGGTGCAGGATGAGAGGGAGGAGGTGGAGGAAAATGAGGATGAAAGGGACGAAAAGAGTGACGACTTTCTTTCTGGCACTGGTGGCTTCGGCCTGTCATCGGCCCGAGACTTTGTCCTGGGCAAGGATGAAGCAACGGGTGAAAGGGGGAAGGAAGATGAAGTGGAGAAAGGGGAGGTCGGTGGGAGGGAGAAGGCTCCAGGGCTGGCTGTGAGTGGGGAGGATGGGGTGAGGGGGGAAGACAGTGGAGTGCCAGGAGTTGGGGTGTTGGACTGGCTGGAGTAACCACTGGAGGGTGAAGCGAGGCGCTGGAGCCCAGCTCCCGAGGAGCCAACTGGCTGGGGGTTGAGAGTAAGTCTCATGCCCTCCTCTCCCAAACCTGGAGATGCAGGGGCGAGGACAGGAGGGTGGTCAGGGCTTGTAGGTAGGTGATTGGGAGCAGGAGACTCAGCAGATGCTTGGCAGTCTGAGCTCAAAGGTTCAAAGGTTGTGACAGTCCCACAGTTAAGCCCACTCTGGCGTCTTTTAGTCCGGGGCACCCAGGGGTCATGGTAAGTCTGGGGAGATGATTTGCACTGAGCGGTGTGCTCCAAACGGGGACTGGTGGAAAAGCGTGCGGGTTTGTTCCGACTAGATCGGCGCCTCAGAGAGTCCGAGCGTAGCGGTGGAGGAGGTGGGCGCTTGGACTTGCGGAGGGAGATGCTGCGGGTGGCAGTGCGATAGTAGGAACAGGAGGAAGACGTACTGGACCTCCGTTTCTCTCGGCTTAGTGAGGGAGAGGAAGTCGTCTTCTCTGAACACAAGGAGTTGCTGTCATTGCAGGAGGGGGAGGAGCGACCAGAGTAGAGCAGAGGATCGCAATTCCAACCTTCCTCAGAAGCACATGTTGTGTCCTGGGCGATACCGCTGTGGACACTGGAGCTGGGGGACAGGGGCTTGTAGCGCCACCTATCCCTGCCATTGGATTCACAATCGTAGAAACGCTGGGTGTTCTGGTGGGTTGGGGTCTGGTCATCCAGAGTCTGGTAGCTATATTGAGACTCTGAATCAGTGATGGAGGAGCAGGAGAGGTAATGAGTGGTGGAAGGACTCTCATTCTGGGGCTTATCCCCAGGGTAAGCCCACTCTGATGGTAGGGGCGTACCAGGAATGGATGAGGACGAAAAAGGAGACAGCGGCACAATTCTGGCTGTGGGGTCAAATGGCAGCAGGGGCTGGAGGTCGCTGGGAAAACCCTGTAGACCCTGTGACTGGAGACAAGAAGGAAAAGTTAAGCAAAGTTTCTTAATTTTACTTTTAACCAATTTTACTCAATTCTACTTAACTGACCTGGCAGCAAGACGAGGAGGGACTGAGCGTCCTGTAGGAGGCGCTGGTACAGCTGACCTCAGAGTTCAAAGAGGAGCTGGTTGCCGGACGGGGGAGGCTGTGGAACTCCGAGGAATGGTCTTTGCCACGGAGGGAGGAGGTGAGGGAGGCCATGAGGCTGGACATTCCCTCTCCTCGTGGGGCTCGGATCCTCCTTGACTGTCCCTGATTCCTGATTTCTTCTCCTCCCTCCACCGCCACCTCTGTGTCCTTTTGGTTGGGGGACCTGCAGGACGAGGAGGAGGCAGGTCGACCCACTGTGGAGAACTGACTGGGAAGAACCGTGGAACCCGAAGGCTTCAGGTTGACGTCATCCGGTATCCCAGTAACCGTCTTGCGGCGGTTGAGGTTACGGGGTCGCCGGGTTAGTGAGTCGACATTAGAAACTGTCCTCCGAAAACTGGCCTGACGATCAAAACTCTCACCTGAAGGGTTAACAAAAGAAAACACAGCAGTGAAAACACGAGAAGCCAAGTCCTTACAAGTCCTGATTCCAGCTGTAAGTCCAAGTATAGTCTAAAACTGACTTACGTCAAGTGTCAGGGTCGATTTTGAAGTTCAACTTGAGTTTACCCCTAGTCTAAGTTAAACCTCAGTTTTGTATAAAACCTCAAGCTTGTCTTGACTCCCAAAAGAGTCCAGATTCTAGATTCAGCTGAGTCCGAATCAAATGTCAAGTCCACATCAGGTTTCATATCTGAGATGAATCCCAAGTCTGAGTCACATGTTAATCCAGAGTCAAATCTCAAATCAAGGTCAAGCCAAAATCCAAGTTTAGTCTTTGGTCAAAGTTTATCCAAAGCTTCAATCAAACCCCAAATTGGGTCGAGTCTGAGACAAGTAAGAAATCTGAAGTTGAATCCCAACTTTAAATTTGAATTCTGACTTTAATTTTGAGCCTGAGTGAGGTTTCAAGTTCAGCTGTACCTGTTACGTTGATGGGGACAACATCAGCAGCGACTGCCTTGGCCTGCTGCCTCATTCTCTCCTCTGGTGTTGGAAGCCGAGGTGGCGGTTCCATCTCCACATCCGCTGTCGGCTCGTAGGTTGGCGCGAAGACGTCCCAGCAAGAGGTGAGCTGGACCGGGTTCAGGACCAGCGGGGTCAGAGGTCGCGTGTTGTTCAAGATGAACCTCTCATCTTCGTCTGAGGAAGCCGATGACTGACAAACATAAGCAAGCTTGGTTAAACCAGGTAAGGTCGGGCTTCAGCTTAGTTTGTTCTAAACTAGCTGTGCTGGACTCTTATCTAGTCTGGAAGGGTTGAGTTCAAACTTTGTGTAGAGTCACATTTAGCCCTATTAGCTTAGCATTAAGGGTTCTAATACCTTATTCGTCTAGTTAAACATCTGAGCCAAAAATCCGCCAGTGGGTTTAAAAGGCATGTTTTTTTTTTTTTACTTTTTTTGCCACCAAATGATGACATTTATCAGCCGGAAACTGTAAAAATTGACTCCCCAGATGTTCTTGAATGCACAATGTGTGACCTCTGGGTCCATCAGGAACCAAATCTAAGTTGAAAATAGACAAATTTAATCAAAATCACGTTTTTCCATCCATCCATTATCGATACACCGCTTTATCCAAAATCACGTTTTTGCTTCATCTTATTAAAAATTCCCCCAAAACAAAGCATTTGCTGTCACCAGATTTTGTAAAATAAATAAATTCTGTGCTCTTTGTTGTAAACAAGAAGATTTTAGTGACTCAGCTGTGACCAACCACAGGCAGTGTTTACACAGAGCAGACAGGAGACGAGTGTGGAAACAAATCAAAAATTTAAATAGGTAAATATTTTTTATCATGCAGAGCCTTCATCTTTTCCGTTGTTGGTAACACCTGTGGACGCTTTGAAAAATGTTGGCTGTTGTGATTCCATTTTGGTAAAATAAAAATAAAACAAAAAAAAGTAGTTTTTAAAAGGAACAAAAACTAGAAACTGCTTGGAGTTCAGACAGTTAAACAACGTAGACTGTGGTTTATTCAGCTGTAATTAAGCCCATTAGGAAGTTTAAACTCAGTAGAGTCCAGTGAAGTCTGGTCGGGTGTGATCTGGCCACTACGTGAGGAGGATTCTAGTCTACTTTAGGGAAGCTCGGTCAGTGTTTACCTTTCTCCTCCAAACTGAAAACTTGAAACAAACTGAAAAACAAGACTGAGAGAGAAAGTCCAAGACTCTGGACCTCTGAGAAGAGACATGGGGGAAGGCAAAAGGGTGAGAAACAGAATGAAAAAGAAAAGCAATGGTGTCAGTTCTCCAGTATGACCAGCAGGTGGCAATAAAACACATCAACTCTCCACAACTTGAACCAGAACTGGAACCAGAAACCATGAAATGTCTGCGACTGTGGCTTTAAGAAACAGTCAATCCAAACGTTGCCAATAACACATTGATCAATTAATAAATAGTTTCACTTCTAATTCTGATTCATTGTATGATGGAAAGTGAAACTATAAAATGTATAAAGACCAGAAAGAGACAAAAAAAAAAAAACGTTTGCAGACTGAAACACAAAATTACCACGAGAAGACACAAAACAAACACAAAGCGATATGAAACGAACAAAAAGTGAAAATGAAACAACGCAAGATGACCACAAGAATCGTCATGACAACGATCTTTGTGATCGTTTCGGAACATTTCGTGGATGTTTTGTGCCTCTTTAAGCTACTTTAGTGTCTTTATAGTCACTTTGTGTCTTTTTTTTTTTAGTTCTTTTTGTTTCTGAGATCCTTTTGCTGTATTTTTTAGTAGTTTGTTGTCTTTTTAACTTAATTTAGTCTTTTTCTGGTTGTTTTGTGTCTTTTAACCTCGTTTTGCATCTTTTATTGATCCTCGTTTTGTGTCAAAACAATCCAAAAGAGACAAAAAACGACCACATCAGAACCTAAATGACCTGAAAGAGGCACAAAGTGACAATAAAGAGACGAAATCAGCTCAAAGAGACACAAAATATTTTGGAAAGAGACCGAAAATGACAAAAAAATAAACACAAAACAACTAAAAAGAGATACAAAGTGACTTTAAAGAGACTAAATCAGCTAAAAGAGACAGAAACTTAGACAACAGCAGTGTTGGGAGTGTTGCTCATTGATTGGAGCCTTTCAGACGTCCTGATTGGTTCTGCAGTCTGTGGGGCCTCATTAATATTCATGAGGCAGCAGCACTGCGTCTCACCATCTTCCTGCCTTTGTCCCGCCACCGCTGCCGCAAGTTGCCTTCTGATTGGTCGTGGCTGGGGCTTTGTGGGCGGGGCCGAGTTGGTCCGTGACACGCTGCAGACAGAGAATCAGAGATTATTGATCGATCAGACATGACTGTGTTCTACTGCGGCGACATGCGGCGCTGCAGCTGCAGTGCTGCATGCAGAACCCTGCAGCGCTGCAGTCTGCTCCTGTCATGAGGTTCTCTAGAGAACGTCAGAGAGCAAGCACAAAGCTCCCAGTTCACTCCTCTGCAACATGAGTCTGATCATTACATCCACAGGTTTTAGCAGAACGAGGCTGGAATCTGGCTGCTTTATAAGCTGCTGCTCATCCTGAGGAAACAGCATGTATATCATGTGCAGGCAACACAAAGAGACCACAAACAACAAAGACAGACACATCACGATGCTAAATGAACACAAAGAGCCAGAGGTGACCAAAAAACAACAAAAACACGACACACAAAAACAAAATAACCACAAACAGACGTTTTACTTTGCATAAAAACATTTTGGCCAAAACCTGATGCAGAAAAAGAACAAACTGGAAGTTAAGTCGATGCAAATCACTGTTCGCTCTGTGAGTCGACACTGTGCGACTGGTTCAGGAGGTCAGTGGCTGAAGTCGGCTGATCTTAATCCTACAACACACAAAGACTGATGTCCACGGGCGGCTGGACCTTCAGGCTGAAACCAGACGAAACCCGTTCAAAAAGTTGTTCTCCACGAATCTGAGTAAAACCGACATGAACAGCAACCTGAAAATGTGCTTTCTTTGTATTATTTATTGTTATTCTATGCAATGTGGAATTAAAAACACCATCTGTACCCACAGAAGGCCCTACTGGTAGAAATGTTTCATGTTTTGCAGCAGGAACCAGGAGGTCCAGAAGGAGCCACAGCAGCACTGATCAGGGCTGCAGTGGTCGTCCTCCTACAACGACTCCACGGACAGTCAACTACTGTCACTATGGAGCTGTGGACACCAGACAAAGGCAGCTGCTTCAGACTTGGCACAGGGCTGATCAATGGAGACCAGAGTTAGTGTGAAGCTCACACAGTGTGAAGGACACTTCAGAACATCAGCCTCTATGGACGGAGGAGCAGAACTAAACCTGGCTGCTGCTCACAGCTAAACTTCCACATCAAAGTTCACCAGAGAACATGAACAGAAGCCTGATGGATGCTGGAGAACATCCTCTGGTCAGATGGAGATCAATGTGTTGGGCTCACATGGAGTCCAGATGTTTGGTGTGAACCTGACCAGGACCACCACAGTGGATCATGGTCCTGACAGTGAAGCACGGAGGTGGCAGCATCATGATGTGGGGCTGCATGAGGGCAGAAGGTGTTGATGACGTTTATAGAAGCTCCATGAATGTCTGAGGATTTACCAACAAACAAAACCACACTGAGTCACAAAATGAACACAAAAAGACGCAAAGCAAACACAAGGAGCAAAAAACGAATACAATAAGACACAAAATGGACACGGAGATGCAAAAATATGCAAAACCACCACAACAGGACGCAAAACTAAAACACAGCCACAAAACAACCTAAAAAGACCAACAACAAAACCAACATGACAACACAGAACAGCCACAAAAAGACACTCGGGCCAAAACAGAGACACAAAACAACCAAAAAGGACGCAACACGAACACAAAGAAGAAAAAAACAACCTCAAAAGGACCAAAACCAACATGGACAAAAAAACCCAAAACACAAAATGTGACTACACACAGACACACAACTGAACCAGAGCCACAAAACAACCCAAACAGATGCAGGACCAACACAACACACACACAACCTCAAAAGAACCAAAACAGACACAAAAACACAAAACACACAAAACGACCACAGGAGGCCACAAAATGAAGAAAAACAACAAAAAATAGGAACAAAATGACACAAAACCAGAAACGCTTTCAAGCATTTCGTCTTTTTTTGTAACCAAGTTGTACATTTTGGGTTTAATGAGAACTTTAACGACCAGAACTGTTTCATCAAATGAGGATTTTCTTGCTTTTTAAATTATTTTAACAGAAAACATTTGTACTTGTTCTTACAGGACCAAGGCCGGTTTACGTCGGCTCTTCCACTCTTACCTCGCAGGTCATCGGCGCTGCCTGATCGTCTTTTTCCAGGGATGAAGCGGAGACTCTGCCGAGGCTTCTGGGTAGTGTAGTGAACAGACCACCTGCTGTCGCCGTCTCCTGCAGCACAAAGACAGAAGAGTTCAGTGTTTCGGCAAATCCATTCACACAGCGAGCAGCAGCATCGCAGCCTCAGCACTCCTCAAGGTGACCTCCACGGGGCTTTTATTGTGAAGGAGCAGGCTAATCATCTGTGGTATTCAGGAGACAGACGTGTGGACAGATGTGTGGACAGACGTGTGGACAGATGTGCAGAACCGTCTCTCATTAGTACACAACATATGACATTGCTTTAACTTGTCTCAGACTTAGACGTCGTCTCGCTGTGGGTCGGGATGCTCACGAGTCTACCAACAAGACTCACAAGTTCATCTGTTTACTTCCTCTTCTGCAAAATGTTCAACAAAGCAAGAACAAAAAACATTTTGACTACTTTAAAGTCCATCACACACAAACAAATACCAGCTAAAGAAACTAAAACTGGGCTTCAGGAGGTTCCTGGGGTCCTTGAGGGGTGCCACAGGGGCCTGAAGAGGTTCAGGTGGTCCTTAAGGGGTTGACATGTTTCATGAGGTCTGAGGTGGCTGTTGAGAAAAACCTGAGGTCCTTGAGAGGATACCAGTGGTACTTGAAGAGGTCCCAAGGACTGGGGAGAATTCCAGAAGCTCGAGCAGGTACCACAGGTTCCTAAAGAGGCCCAAAATGAACCTAAAGGTTCCACATGCAGTGTTAGAGATCAAAGAGACGGGGCTTTACGTGCTCAGGGTTCTTGAGGAGGTCCAACAAGTACAAGAAAGTTCTACAAATTGTCAAGAAGGTATGACAGATCTTTGAGAAGCCACAGTTCGTCCTTCACCAGGTACCACAACTTCTTCATGAGCCTAAAGTGGTTCTACAGCTGATAGCGGGTCATGATAGGCGATATAAGGGCCTTGAGGAAGGTCCCGGTGTCCCTAAAGGACTTCCTGGAGCCATGGAGAAGTATCACAAGACCTTAAACAGGTCCCTAAAAAAACGCATATCCTCAAGAAATCATCAAGAAGGTATCATAGGTCCTTGAGAAGCCTCCATTCTTCCTGGAGCAGGTTCCACAGGTTTATAAACAAGAGTTTGAGAGAAGCTTCCAAAAAGGGGGTTACAAGGCCTTTCAAGAAGGTCCTGAATTCCATAAAGGAATTTCAAGGGCCATGGTACCACAGGTCCTTAAAGAGGCTGAGATGATCCTGAAGGTTTCTGAAACACTGTCAAAGATCCATGATGGGGCCAAGGAGAAGGTACCAGAAGTTCTTGACCAGGAGTCCCTAAAGACCTTCCAGGAGTGCTTGAGAACCACATGCGTCCTTAAGGAGTCCATCCAGAGTCTTGAGGTGGTCCTATGAGTCCTTGTCACTGAAAGTGTACTTGAGGAAGAGTCAGTTACTGAAATATTTCCAGCAATCATCTGGAAGGTCAAATACATCTTTGAAAGGGTTTCATTTGTTCTCGAGCAGTTACCACACGTTCTACCAGAGGCTTAGAACCTTAAATGTAAAGACACAGTGTCAGAGAGCCCAGATGAGGCTTCATAAGGGTCTTGAGAAGAACCTGACAACTTAAGGAAGTTCCACAAGTACAGGTACAAGAGAGTTCCAGAACTCATGAAGAATGTACAGAAGATCTTTGACAAGCTGATGTTTGTCCTTGAGCAGGTACCAAAGATTTTCAAAGAGGCTGAGATGCTCCATGGACCACAGAGACGGTACCATAAGACCTTGAACAAGAGTCCCCAAGGAGCTTTCAGGGGTCTTGGAGATTTTCCAGTGTCCTCCTTCCATGAAAATCCTTGAGAATCCTCAATTTGTCCTTCAGCATGTACCACAATTTCTTAAAGAGGCTGAGATGTTCTATAGAAGGTTCTGAGGTCACATAGGTTCTTAAAGAAGGTCTTGAACTTCCTAAAGAATTCTGGGGCCACAAAGAAGGCACTGCAGGTTGTTAGGTATGTCCCAAGAGTCCCTCGGGAGCTTTGAGGGGTCATTAAAAACAGGCAAATGTCCTTGAGGAATCCTTGAGGTGGTTCCAAGGCTCCCTGAAAAGCCTGAAGTGGTCCTTGAGCAGGTACCTAAGGTCCTTAAATTGCCTGAAATGGTTCTTACTATGGCTCTAGGGCCACAGTGAATTACAAGGACCCTTGAAATGGGTCCTGGAGACATGCAAGGGATTCTAGATCCATGACGATGGTACCACAGTTCCTTGGGCATGTCCTAGGAGTCTTCATTGGTTTCCAGGGGCTCTTGAAAAGGTAGATCAAGTCATTAAAAAAGCCTAAATGAGTATTGAAGAGCTTCTGGGCATTACAAAGAAATTTCAAGGTCCTTGAGAAAGGTCTTGAAGTCCCTTAAAGGATTCCAGGAGGCCCTGAGAAGGTACCAGGAATACTTGAGTGTTTCTCAGGAGCTCTTGTGAAGAAAAGGGGATCCTTAGGGGTATTTGAAGAGATTCAAGAGGTCCTTGAGGAGATTTCAGGGGTCCTTGAAAAGAGTCCTGAAGTCTCTGAAAAGGTTCTGAGATATATAAAGATCCTGAGGGGGGTCTTGCAGTATTTGATGAGACTCCAGGGATCCATGAAGAGATTCCAGAGGTCCTTGGGGAAACACCATGGGTCCTTGAAGCAACTAAGGGGTTCGTAAAGAGATTCCAAGGGTCCTTAAAGAGATTTCAGGAGATCTTGAGGAAAGGATCTTTGCGAAGTAATGGGGTTCCTTAGATGAGCCTTAATTACTTGAGGAGGCGGGAGAAGATTCAAGATGTCTTTGAGAAGATACCAGAGGTCCTTGAAAAGGGTCCTGGGGTCCGTGACAAGGTTCTGAGAGATATAAAGCGCTTGATGAGGGTCTTAGAGTTCGTAAGGCAACTCCAGGGGTCCTTGAGGGGACTTCAGTAGTCCCTGAGGAGACTCTGGGAGATCTTGAAGAGATTCCAGGGGTCCTTGAGAAGTAACAGGGTTCTTAGATAAGCTTAAATTGTACCTGAGGAGGTTGTGAGAGACTTGAAAAGGGTTCCAGCGTCTTAAGGAAACTCCAGAGGTCCGTGAGAAAATCCCAGGGATCCTTGAGAAGATTCCAGGAGTTCTAGAGGAGATTCCAGGGTCCTTGAGAGTATTCCAGGAGTCCTTGAATGGGTGCCATAACTGCCCTGAGGGTGTCCCAGGGCTTTGGAGGGTCCTGGAATCCTTGAGTAGGCTCTTTGAACATGTGTTGCCATGGTAACATGCAGTGGCCAACAGGATGGCTCTCATGCAGGTGACCGCGGCGACCTGAACGGCGGAACATGCGGCGGACAGCCAATCACAGAGCGGCAGGCGATGAGGTCATCTCTGGGTTTTACACTCACCGCGGCTCTGACTGAGGAGTCTGAGGACGGACTTGATGGCTGCTCCGATCAGAACCATGACGACGCCGCACAGACGCACCGCAGACACACCGCAGACACACAACAGACGCACCGCAGACACACAACGGACACACAACGGACGCACGCAGTCCTGCGGCTCCGGCGGACAGACAGCAGCAGTGGTGCAGCTCCACTCGCTGCAACGCTGCTGCTGCTGCTGATCTCCTCCCACCGCTCTGGTGCTCCGGCGGCGGCAGCGCCCGCCCCCTCCTTATATCCACACACACACACACACACACACACACACACACACACACACACACTATTTTGGCGTCCTGCCAGCACACGTGTGTCCTTCATGTGTGTCTTCAGGTGATGAAGGTGACACACAAAAAACACTGCGTGAACACACACACACACACAGTGCTTTGTAGATGAAGGGGCATAAGGATGGTGTGTGTGTGTGTGTGTGTGTGTGTGTGTGTGTGTGTGTGTGAGGACTGAAGCAGCTCCACTATGTGATAACACAGATACAGGAAACAACACTGTGCAGATATAAGTGACGACTTCGGTCTGTCAGCGCTCGTTTTGTCTCTTTGTTGTCCTTTTGTCTCTTTGTGGTCGTTTTGTGTCTCATCATCTACCTGCTGCAGAGCTCCCTGTCTCACCTGGAGGACACTGGAAACACCATGTACCTAGTGTACCCAGGTACCAAGTACCTGGTGTTCACCTGAACACCAAACTGGACTGGACAGACAACACCGACTCTGTATAAGAAGGGTCAGTGTCGCCTGTACCTGCTGAGGACGTTCTACGGCACTGTGGTGGCATCAGTGGTGTGCTGGGGAGGGGGGGGAGGAGCAGACTGATCAGAAGAGCCAGCTCAGTCTGTGGCTGCCCCTGGACTCCATGGAGGTGGTGGGAGAGAGGAGGGCCCTGGCCAGACTGTCTGCCATCATAGAAACACCTCCCAGCCTGCATCAGACTGTGAACTCCTCAGCAGTGCGTTCAGCGACACACTGTTACACCCAAAGTGTAAGAAGGAACGTTTCTGCAGGTCCTTCATCCCAACACCAGTCAGACTTTACAACACTGCACTATGGACTCCTCTGGTACCTCAAACACATCCCACTATGTGCAGTAACCATGACGACCTCATCCTTGTGTACGTCGTCTTCTTTTAAAAAACAAAACATCTTCTGTATATAATGTTTTTTTCTCTGGCAGTTGTTGCACCGTGTGTTTTCTGTCTCTGTCCTACTCTTTGCACTGAGGGTTCACAGTTATTCCTGCACTGACTGAACACTTTTGTTGGAGCTGTTGTAACGGTGAACGTTCCCCACTGTGGGATCAATAAAGTTATCTTTATCTTTATCTTTATCTTCTGTCTCTGTGGTCGTTTTGTGTTTCTGTGGTCGTGTTTTCTTGCTGCTAACATCTCGTGTGTCTCTGTGGTCATTCGATCAGCTCTCGGTCACTCCAGACAGACGTCGGGGCCTCCGGACCTCCTCGGCGGTGAAAGTTGACGGAGCGACTTGTGACCTTCACCGTCACCTTCACTGGCTCACAGTGTGAAAGTGTGTCGGCTATGTGGGCCACTGGAGCAGCTAATTAGCGTCAGTCTGTCTGTCTTCACCTCGCTGCTCATAATTAGCTGCAGTAATTAGACAGTAAGTAGGCCATCGTTATGCCACACTGTCGTACACACAGGAGGAGCTAACAGAGGCTAATGTACTGATCCAGGTGTGCTTCACCTGGGCGACACCACCGATGTTCAGCTGCAGGTGACGAATGGAGAGAACAGGTAGCAGCTGCTGCAGCTACAAAGCCTGTTCATCTGCTAAACAGGACTTAGCCATTAGCCTAGCGTATGGAGCTGCTGCTAATCCCTGCACACACACACACACACACACACACACACACACACACACACACACACACACACACACAGATTATGCACACAGGGAGCTCATTAGGAGAGGAGAGCTGCTGTGTTTCTGTTCAGTCTGTTATCAGGCAACGACAGCTGACGTCAGCCTCAGTCAGGTGATCAGTGACACCAAACTGAGCCAGAACCACAACACCTGGCACCACCTCGGAGCACAGTTAGCTGAAACCATGAGATCTGGCACCTAAACCATGAACTCTGGCACCAAATCCCTGACATCTGGCACCGGAACCACGCCATCTGGCACCATCCAGGACCAAAGTGACCTAAAACCATTACAGGAGGTGTGTCAGACAAGTTCCAGGACTGGTGTCACAAAAGATAGACTTCAAATCCAAACTACCAGAGTTCTCCTTCCCAGTAACCCTCCTGGACTCCACCACCCTCCTCCAGCCTTCTCTTCACTCCTGGAAGGATTCTCCAGGATCCTCTCAGCTCCGTCCTCACAGCCATCTTGATGTCGTCCACGTCTTCTAAACGGGTCTCCTTGATGACCCCCTTGAGCTTGGGGAAGAGGAACCAGCCCCACGGAGCCAGGTGGGGTGAGTAGGGAGGAGATGTTCTTCTCAGCAGGAGCTGTGGGATGCTCAGGGCGCTGTGAGCAGGTTGTCATGGTGACGCAGCCTCCACTGGTCCTGACACAACTCTGCCTCTTCTGGACGAAGCAAACGCTGCAGGACCTCTGTGGACGAGGTGGTTGATGGTCTGAAGGAGAAACTCCTGGTTTATAGTTTGGGTTTGAAATACATCTTCTGTGACACCAGTCCTGGAACCTTTCTGAGACTCCTCGTATCTGGCATCATCCAGGTCGAAACTGAGCCAAAACCATGACATCTAGCACCAAAACCCCAACATCTAGCACCAAAGTCATGACATCTAGCACCAAAACCCCAACATCTAGCTTCTAGACCATGACATCTGGCTCCATCTTGAACCAAACTTAGCCAAAACATCGACATTAGGCACCAAAGCCCATAGGGTGACCCAGATCGGCCAGTTATTTGGGACCAAACTGGGTCCAGTAGCAGCGTTGCTGGTTGTTGTCACTCTATAAAGGTTCTACGAGCAGCAGTAATCAGAAACAGTCCAACTACCCAGAATTCCTAGCAGTACCTCTCTGCAGAAGGGGCGTGGTTTGCCTGGCCTCCTGCCAGGAGCTCTTCCCTTGTTGGCGTCTGAAGCAAAAGAAGCCGGTCCGGCGCCGCCTGCTGGGCCGGTAGCGGTACTGTGGCGGCACTTCTGGTTCCCTGAGGCCTGGTGGGACGCTCAGAGGGGAGGGGACGGGCAAGGTGTACCCGAGGCGGGGCTCCGGTGTCGGGGGGCAGGAGCTGGTCCGGCGCCGCTGGGTGAAGACGGGGCAGGTGGGGCGCTGCAGCTGAAGGGCTGGAGACTGCGAGGGGAGTTTCCCGTAAGCTTCGGGAGCGAGGAACAGTTTCCCATGAGCCTCCGGGGTAAAGGAGGGGTGGACATGGGGGCGTGGCGGGAGGTGCTGGGGGCGGTACCAGGGGCTGTTGTACTGCAGGTGAGGTGGGAGGGACTTTCTGTCACCGGAAGGTGACCCTGGTCTGGCGGCGGTGGCAGCATTTAACCCCCAGATGGCGTCGTGGTGCTGGTGGATCTTGGCGCTGAGGAGGCGCCGCCGTAGGCTGCCCTCTGTTTTCGGCTGCAGGGCGGCCATCTTGCGTGGAAGGAGCTCATCACGCTCTTCATCGGGACTCATGTTCCAGCAGCGTGACGCCACACCAGGCCCCGCCCCCTCGCCGCCCAGACACTCCACATATGAAATCATCCTGTCCTGATTTGTGATTGGCTGTTTGAATGATCCACTACTTCCTTGTTTGTATTTTCATCTTTCACAATAAAACCCCAGCGGATTACTAACCCTTCATATGTTCGTTTTTTTCCAAGTCCTTCACATTAAAAGATCAAACAGCATTTAATCATTACAGCTTGTTTTTTGAAAGCTCCTGACTTCACAATAAAAGCCCAGAGTTTTTCTTCAGCTTTTCACAATAAATGTTTGAAAGACTGTCCATTCTTCAGAGTAAGTGATGCTTTTTCACTTCAAAAATAAAATAAACTTGATAAAATCCCCAAAAGGCAAGACTTTAACAATAAAACATCCTTAAGTTCAGTCTTTCATAATAATATTCTCTAAAAGATTAGACTTTCACAATAAAATCCCCATAATTCAGATTTTTAAAAAAACAACAACAACAAAATGTCAGAATTTCACAATAAAAACTTCCCAAAACCTCAAAATTATACAATAAAATCCTTCAAAATGTCACCCTTTCAAAATAATATTTCCTAAATGCTCAGACTTTCGTGATAAAATCACAGAAATGTGAATAAAAACTCCAAAAAAGTTTGACTTGTGGTAAAAAATAAAAAAAAAGCACTTCCTGAGTCACACACAGAGCGTCCTGCTCAGAAACCCATCAGAGGAACTTCACAGATTTCACAAAAAGATGTTTTGGGAAACTTCCAGAGACATTCTGCAGCATTTTCTCCGTCAAAGCCCAAAACATGTTCCGTCCTTCACAGACCAAACGCTCACATCTTCAGCTCTGAACATTTCACAGGAAGAGAACCGTCAGATTGGATGAAAAGAAAAATAGCTCCACAAAAACCTGAGACGTCCAGCTGCTCCTCACTCCTTCACAACAAAAAGCTGAGAGGAACAAACCTGGAGCTCGTCCTCGCTGAATGCGTCTGTGTGGCGTCTCCTCGCTGGGACTCTAATCTACGGGATTATCCAGGTCTGCAGATGGCAGGTATTTACACCACATGTTGCCTCCTCGATCTGGAGCTCACATTCAAACAACAGAAGGTCGAGCTTAATTAAACTTCACCTGCACACACACAGCTGCTGACAGGGGGATCCATCCGCCGCTGAAAATAGTCCCCAGAAAATGCAGCTTCCTGTTTGTGTGATAAATGTGAGCAAGGAGACACAAAGCGACCACAAAGACACACAACGAGGACAAGGAGGCACAAAATGACTACAACAAAAACGTAAAAAGGCCACAAAGGGACACAAAACAACCAATAAAGGAACACAACACGAGTTTGGAAAAACACAACAACCACAACAAGATGCAAAACAACCACAATAAGACACACAATTACCACAAAGAGATGCAACATACGCACAAAGAGACACAAAATAAGGCTGAAAGGACACAAAACAACCACAAAGAGATGCATTAGAGGAGCAGCACAGCTGTGTTTGGAGGCTGAAGGGATGTTTCAGCCTGCCTCAACAGGCCAGCATGAAGCACACACACACACACACACACAGACACACACACACACACACAGACACACACACACACACACGTGTCCAACTGAAGAATGCACACGTCTCCTGACCCAAAACTTTCACCACCAGCCACCAACGATCAGCCTGCACACAGACACTGGTACTGCCATCGCTACCACTACTACGACTACTCTTCTTACTACTAGCACTATTACTACGACTACTAGCAGTACTGCTGCTGCTGGTAGTAGTACTGGAGGTAATACTAGGAGCAGTAACCATGGTAACGCTTCACAAAGGACGGCAGCAGCTGTAATCTGGAGACGCTGCATCAAGACGACACTTCATTCCCTCCATGAACCTCTGCTCACACACACGCACACGCACGCACACGCACACGCACACGCACACGCACACGCACACGCACACGCACACACACACACACACACTCACACACACACACCATCTACAGCTATAACTTCTGCATGAATCCTCTCTCACCTTTCGCACAGAGCATGTTGTCCTCGCTCGCCCGGTGTCCATCAACATGTGTGTGCTGTGTGAACATGCGTGTGCTGTGTGAACATGTGTGTGCTGTGTGAACATG
>NW_007579260.1:131456-137164 GCF_000690725.1 Stegastes partitus
GTGTTTACTGAATGTCTGAAGGATTTCTGGGTCACGGATCAGCTGCTTTTGTTGTTGTAAATTCTGGCAGACCGGAAGTGAAATAAACAAACAGGAGGACGTTTGTTTCTACATTTGATTCTAATATTTATATTTGTTTTTTGTTTCATCACTTTCGGCACCGACAAAACCACGAAATCGCTGAAGACCGTCACAGATCTCGCGATAGTTATCGCGGTTAGAAGCACGGCTGTGATTGGTCCATGGCGGGCGGCTGCAGCGAGCCGATTGGCTGAGCTGGAGGTAAACACGGAAGTTGGCGTGTGCGCCGGTGGAAGCAGCTCGATGTGTTCGGTCCAAACATGAAGGTTTAAAACGTCCCAGACTCCTCCAGAGAGCCGGTTCTGAGTCCTGCGCAGGTCCCGGAGCTCCAGCACGGACAAACCGAGGCAGGTGGGCGGAACCGGAGCGTCGGAACCGCGCTTCTTAGCTCGTTAGCCTGTTAGCTGCGGTCCGTTGTTCCACCGATAGCAAAGCGTGTCGTTACACCGGAATAAAGCCGGGATTCCGTCTGAAGCCGTTAATGGACCGGAGACACGAACCGAGCCGTTAGAGTCAGAGCAAAGTCCAGAGTCTGGTCAGCGGGAGGTCATGTGATGACGGCTGGAAACAAGATAGAGTGACATGAAGGATGGTCAGATGGTGATCGAGTCAATAAAGTATCATGAAGTTCACCAGAGTCTCTGTTTTGCTGCCACAGTGTCTATTAGACACACAAAGCTCTGAGTCAGGATGAATACTGTTATTATCACTGTTATTACTGACTGATGATCAGTAAATATGTCCATCAGAAATCTGCTCAGTCAGTCATTCAGGTTGGAAACCACACGACTGACATCATTCATATATAAACCAAGAAGAGCAGAAAGTTTTCACACTTATTGTGAGATTTTAGTTTCAAAATAGAATCAGATACATTTAGAAAAACGGCACCTAAAGTGGATCAACTTGATTATCTTGAGTGGATCAGTGGTTAGCACCGTGGCCTCACAGCAAGAAGGTCGCCGGTTGGCGTCCCGGTGAGGACACCCGGGATCTTCCTGCGTGGAGTCTCCATGTTCTCCCCGTGCAGCGTGGGTTCTCTCCGGGTTCTCCGGCTTCCTCCCACAGTCCAGAAACATGCTGAGGTTAATTGGTGATTGTAAATTGTCCGTAGGTGTGAATGTGAGTGTGCTTGGTTGTCTGTCTCTAAGTGTAGCCCTGTGATAGACTGGTTACCTGTCCAGGTGAACCTGCCTTCACCCTGAGTCAGCTGGGATAGGCTCCGCCCCCCATGACCCTGGTGAGGATGAAGGTGTAGAGATGATGGATGTTCTTGTGTCTCTTTGTCGCAGCAGCTTCAGGATGTGATTAAAGCGACCTGTTTCTCTGCAGGATGTCCGTCATCATCCACACCCGCGGCGAGGTGGGCGGCGGCGTCGCGGCCCACCTCCAGTGCCCCCACTGTGGACATTTCTCCAAGAGCCACGCCCACCAGCTGACCCACATGGCGGCGACTCACCCCGTCTGCCTGGACAGCGTGGCGGTCGGTCGCCTCGGCAACATCCTGATGTACCAGAGCGGCGCCCGGCTCTTCCACTGCTGCGACTGCTTCTACACCAGCCGGGACTTCACCAAGATCTACAAGCACCTCATCTCCAAGCACTGCACGGACGAGCGCGATGGTGACGGCGAGGAGGACGAGGAGGACGAGGGGGGGAAGGACACCGGCAGGAGGAAGAGGAGCAGCGAGGTGGAGGAGGAGGAGGAAGAGGAGGTGAAGGCCGAGAACGACGGAGAGAAGAGCGTGCTGATGTCGGACGGCGGCGGCTACCGCTGCCTGATCTGCGGCTGGAGGAACAAGCTCAAGGCGCTGGGCGTCAACCATGTGGTGCGCAAACACGACATCCCCAAAGCCTACGCCGCCCAGGCCGTCAGACGGGACGCCGTCGTGACCAATCAGACGCAGGGCGGCGCAGCAGCGGAGGAGGAGGAGGCGGCGGTCGGGCTGAGCGGCGAGCTGCTGAAGGAGGAGATGGAGGCCACGGCCAAAGTGGTGCGATTCATCTCCAACCGCTTCGTCTGCCTGATCTGTGGCTGGAAGACCAAACTGAAAGGTACGGCGCGTCTCCCTCTGGTGCTCCATGTGGTCGTTTCATATCCGACTCCGTCACCTTTACTGAAATCACCATTATTGTGATTGTGCTGTTTTTCAAAGACTCTCTTCGTTGTGAGCTTTTGCTGTTTCCATGGTCGCATGTTGAAGTGTTCTCCGTTGTGTTGGTTGCAGGTTTCGCCATCAGTCACGTGGTGCGTTGCCACGACGTCGAGCGTCCCTACAGCTGCAAGGACTGCAAGCGCAGCTTCTTCCTGCCCAGCCGGCTGCAGCAGCACGTCAGGGCGGCCCACCGGCCCGGACGCTACGCCTGCCCCTTCTGCTGCTTCAGGTCCCACTTCCTGGGAGGCTTCAGGAGGCACTGCAGCCGCTGCAACGCCCGCGAGGAGGAGGACGGAGGAGCAGGAGCAGCAGGAGCAGGAGGAGGAGCAGGAGCAGCAGGAGCAGCAGGAGGAGCAGGAGGAGCAGGAGCAGCAGGAGCAGCAGGGGAGGAGGAGGACCACGAGGAGGATGAGGACGAGGACAGCAAGGAGACGAGAGGACGCAGAAAACGGAGGAGGACGACGAGGCCGATGGAAGAGGACGACGACGACGACGACGAAGACTGACAGAGGACGTCCAGGAAGTAGAGAAGCTACATCCACCAACTCTGTGTTTTAAATGTCAATGATGATTGTTAAATATTAAAAATAAACCCTTTTGGGGGAGTTTGTGTTTGTGCATCTTTGAGTAGTTCTCTGGTGTCTGTTCTCTATTTGTGTCTTGTTGTGTCTCTTTGTGGTCACATCACACGTGTTTGTCGTCGCGCGCCGTCTCCTCGCCGTCGTGTGGCGACTTCTTGTCGGTGAAAACATCTCCTGTGTTGACATCTGAAGTGTTTAATGTAGAAACTGGCCTTCATGCAGCAGACTGAAACCCGGTGGAGAGAAGGCGTCCGTCCAGCCGGCTCTACGGCGATCTGCTGGAAAGCGACAGATTTTAGACACAGCAGCCAGACTGAGTTCAGGCTGAACCTTCTGCCAGCGAGACCTTCAACACAACAGGAAGCAGTGAGTCTGCATGAATATCTGTCATTTATTTAGTCCAAACATACAAAACAAACCCGCCTCAGAAGGAAATCTGCTTCATGATACCAAGTTTAAGAAAACAACACAAAACAGGAGCCGGAAACACTCAAAACTAAATCAACCCTGCAGCTCTTCCAGATATTCACACTGCGCCCGCCTCGTGGGCCGGCAGGCAACACAAGAAGCAACACAAGTTTCCCACTGCGACAACCTGAAGCTGGCGTTAGCCGCTGCACCTGAATAAACCCACGCCACCAGCGCCTGCATCCTCACACCATCAGTTACAAACGTCGTGGTTTGAGACGCCAGAGCTTCAAAACTAAGAAGCTGGAAGCAACAAAAGTCTTTTGGATCTTTGCTCAGACCTTGTAGTGAAGTTTAGCTTGATGACGAGTTTGTATTTGACCAGCAGGTTTGCTGCAACAGTTTCTAGTAGTATTTGTTTTTTGGTCTTTTATAGTTTCTTGTGTTTTTTTTCCATTTCTGTAACAGCTGTACGACTCTGTAGTGCCGTTGTGTCGAGTCATCGTGGATTCATCCAT
Source organism: Stegastes partitus (assembly GCF_000690725.1). NCBI lineage: Eukaryota > Metazoa > Chordata > Actinopteri > Pomacentridae > Stegastes > Stegastes partitus. The sequence continues at coordinate 135,200 of NW_007579260.1, forward strand.
CTCTGAAGTTGCCTTTTTTGCATCTCGTCATGGTTGCTGGTCTTTTTCTTCTGGTTCTGTGTCTCTGTAGTCAGCTTGGCGTCGCTTCGTAATCCACAGAAACCACAGAAATAGTTCACATTTATCATTAGCTTAAAGAAACCTGTTGGTCAAATAAAAATTCCCCATAATTCTGACGGCGTCTTTGCTGTGAATGATTCTGAGCTTTTTACAACAGCTGCAACACCACATCTATCCACTGGGGGGCGACGAGAACTGAATCCTGCCTGGGCTGAAAACACCAGACGATAAATATTTTAAATTATTTTTATCATGAATCATTTGAGCAAAATTCCCTGTCGAGAGTCAGGTTTGAGGGTTTGCTCGTCCGTTTCTTCTGTTGTGGAACAGAACAAGCTCCTGATGTCTGACTGATGGACGAACGTCACCCGACATGTCAAATGATTCTGGACTCTATCAGCTGTCAATTAATCTCGTAAATGAATCAGCAGGAACTCAGAGCAGCCAAAAGGAATCCAGCTAAACTGTACTGAGTCCAAATTCTGAGTAACACTGATCCAGCATTACCAAAGTCAGCCCCCGAATGACTCAGAACCGGTCCAAAATGACTGTAAGTAACTGACTCACAATTTGACCTAAACAAGTAAAAATGGCCCAAAATGGCTTCACAGTGTAGAACTGAACAGAGGAGGAGAAACATCTGGCTGAAAGGATCCAGAAGATCAGTGAGCAACTAAACAGCTGACCAGGACCACCACGAGAACACGGTCCTGACAGTTTAATATTGTGAATAAAGTGTGTCGTCCTGCAGGTGAAGGACACGACGATAAACTGTGACCTTTAAACTCTGCTCTACTCAGCAGCAAACTGTTAACTTCAGAATCATCTGACATGTCGGTGACATGGTGCAGGCCTGTCGTCCACCTGCTGGTGGAAGTCATCAGTAGCTGCAGCTCTACGTCAGGTCCAGCTCCATCCCTCTGTCTAGCTGCTGATGAACACCAGTTCATCCGCCTGAAGCTCCTGCAGCCAGAAAACACGCATGTTTGTTTGAAGGATCTCCTGCTGGAGGAAGCTCGGCTCTTTGATGAGCTCCTCTGCAGCCGTGCAACTAAATGTCGACTGAAGCCGACTCCCGACTTTATTTCTAACGCTGCAGCAGCCGGCGAGGCTTCCTTTGCGTCCCTGTTGTTTGAGAAAACTGAAAACGTGGAAGGGAGCGCCGCCGTCCGAGCTCATCCAACAGTGTCGCGACATAAACAACAAACAGAAAAGACGTTTTCTATAAAACAGCGTTTGTTTGCTTGGCAGCTGGAAGTTGATTCTGTCCCTGCATGGCTCCGCCCAGTGCGTCCCATAAGCCCCGGCTGCAGGGGGTCGTAGCTCAGATGTGTCGAGGGCACCACGCTCCCTCCAAGGCGGCCATGTTGATTCCTCTCAGGTCGCCAAAGTCGTCGCCGTCTCCATCGCAGTACTCGCCGTCGTCATCGTGGTCGTCGAAGCGAGCGCTGTAGCTGGCCGACGCCTTCTGCTGCAGAGACACAGGAGACAGTTGATGTGAGCTGAAAACAGCGTCTAATGGGTTTGTGTCTGCCGTTGTTAGAATCAAACTGTGGTGACAGCTAACATGCTAACAGTCACTGCACACAGCCGTCACTGGAACACCTGGACCGTAAGTAAAACAGGTGAGTTACGCTGCATGTAAATGAGCCCGTCTATCGAGCTGAGACGTTTACCGTTCGAGTCACCGGCTCCCTGAACGGGGGACACACCATGTGGAAGCGAGGGATGGCCACGTGGAAAACTTCCTCTTTGTTGGCTGCCAGAGAAACAACACGAGAGCGTCAACAAAACAGAGGTGTCAGTGTCTCTTTGTAGCCCTGTTTTGTCTCTTCATAGCCCTGTCGTGTCTCTTTGTAGCCCTGTTTTGTCTCTTTGTAGCCCCGTCGTGTCTCTTTGTTGCCC
>NW_007579260.1:138461-140291 GCF_000690725.1 Stegastes partitus
TTGTAGCCCTGTTTTGTCTCTTTGTAGCCCTGTCGCGTCTCTTTGTTGCCCCGTCGTGTCTTTGTGTTGCTGTGCCAGTGTCATTACCCAGTCTGTGGAAGGTGTAGTGGCCCTCCATGTACTCCGACGGGGTGGAGAAGGTGGTGCAGCTGGCGTATTCGTGCACCTTTCCAGGTGTCATGACCGGAAACTCACCTGTACAGACACACAAACACACATTTGCATCCTGCTGTGGTTGTTTTGTGTCACTTCGCCGTGGTTTTGTGCCACGTACCGACCACGCCGGGCCCCTGGACCTCCTCCACGTTGCCGTCCGAGGTGGTGATCTTCCAGTAGCGGCTGTCCAGCTGGCAGGCGGCTTCAGGCGAGGCGCTGCTCGACATCTCTATTCTGCAAAGACACACCTGGCCGGTTAGCAGAGCGCAGCGCCGTGAGGTGTGAGCGCTGTTCAGACGGACCGGTACCTGATCCGGTAGGTGAAGAAGAAGTGCGGCGGGTGGACGGACGAAAGCTCTGGCAGGAAGGAGGTAGAGACAGAGACGGTGATGTCTCCGGTGGTCGCCACGCAGCCTTTGTCGTGTACGTACCTGCAGACGGAGGAACAGGTGGACGGACAGGAAGTCACAGCGTTACAATCACAAAGAGCTCTTCAGGAGCTCTGCTGCCGCTTTGGCGTCATTTTGACTTTCTTTCTTTCTTGTTGTGTTCATGTTATTTGTTGTTGTTCTGCGTCTCTGTGTGAGAACTCTGAGACCGTCTGTGTTCGGTTTGCTTCATTTAAACCACTGTTTTAACAGCAGCTGACCCAAAGAGCCGTACAACTAGAAGCAACAGACACGAGCACAGCGGAGCGGGTTCTGGATAGAACCGTGTGAGTCACCTGAAGATCTGGTCTCTGATGATTGGATATTCTCCAGTGACGACGTTGTGGACGTAAGTCGTGAACCACTCCAAGAAGCAGGAGCCTGAACAGACACACAAAACTCTGAGTCCAAGGTTCTGACTTTTTAATTCCACACAGAATCAAACTCACGTCTCAGCCGGAACTTGTGAAATGCTGTTTGAGGGCTGGACGTGTGAACTGACCTGTGATGAACATGTCGATGGCCGACGGGTCCTGAGCCGTCTGGTCCTGACAGACACAAGAAATATTTCACTGTGATGTTCACGTCCAACAATAAACTCACCACGATGAAAGAATTCACCATCAGAACTACAAGATAAAGCAGCTTTCACCTTGAATGACCTTCGTTAGAGGATAAAAGGTCAGTTTTGCTTCTGATGCTGGACTGATTTCATCTTTCACTGCAACATGAAGTCAGCTTGTCATCGTTTTGGACAAACTTTGAGTCATTTTGGGTGATTTTTGGACACACATCTGAAGTCATCTCACTGTCTCAGTCATTCTGGACTGACTTTCAGTGACTTTGTACATTTTGTTTGTCATTTCTGACAAACTGAGCCGGTTTGGACAACTTGTTCATGTAGTTTGAACATCATAATGTCACTTGTGAGTGACTTTAAATATGAATATCTCCATGTTGCAGCCTCTCCAGACGTTTCCTCTCCGTTCTGATTACCAGATGTTTCACCATGCTGAGTGTATCTTCAACAACTTGTGACACCTGCGTTGTTTTATGTCAAGTTTTAGTCGTTTTGTTTCCCATTTGTGTTGTTTTCTGATTAACTTTACTCGTTTTCTGTCTACTTTTTGTCTTTCTGTTTCATTTGTGTTGCTTTCTGTCTGGTATGTGGATGTCTCTGGATCTGGAGCTCCTGAACTACAGCCGCTGGCCTCACCTTCTGCATCCTGCTGCCCCACCATGATGC
>NW_007579260.1:141696-149293 GCF_000690725.1 Stegastes partitus
ACCCACAGTGGGTAAAGGTGAGGCCGTTACCTTTGAGCGATGCGATCATGCGAGGACACCTCTGCTGCAGGAAGGCCTTCAGCTGCTCCCAGGCTCTCTTCAGGACCGGGTAGTACTGGATGTACCGGCCCAGGTCGGTGTAGTACTGCCTGAACAGACAGTACCAGGACACGCCGCTCTGCAGCCGGTCCGCACTGCGCACACACACACACACACACACACACACACACACACACACACACACTGTGTACACTGCGGTGTTGTGCGATTTGAGGAGGTTTAATGAGCAGTACTCACTCTGTCAGCAGCCAGTGTTTGCAGCACAGCGACTTCCACAGCGGATTGTGTTTGGACAGATCGTTCAACCTGCGGCTGACGTAACTGCAGCTGCAGACAGAAGGGGCGGGGTCAGATATGCATGGGGCGGGGTTAGATATGCACGGTGCGTGGTTAGATATGCACAGGGGCGGGGTTAGATATGCATAGGGGCGGGGTTAGATATGCATGGAGCGGGGTCAAACACAGCTCAGATCAAACTAGGCCGAACATTAAAATGTCTGGAGACGTCCCTTTGACCTGCAGACAAGTATTTTTCAAAACAAGGATATCTTTATTCATACAACAGCTGTTTTTGTGGTTCTTTTGTCGTCATCATGCTTCTGTTTCTGGTTGTTCTGCATCTACTTGTGGTCATTTGAGTTGACAGCAATCAACATGAACCACAAAGTGTCCTGAACAACTAAAAAAAAAATGCTCAAAATGACAAACTTGTTCAAAATAATCCTAATTAATAAACGCAGCATGGATCAGAACCAGAGAACAGAGGAGCCAGTTGTTGGAGATACATTCAGCTGATGGTGGAACATCTTTCTACTGATGGTGGAACATCTTCCTACATCTGATGGTGGAACATCTTTCTACACAAAGAATCTATAAAGAGACTCAAAACAACCACAGAAACAGCTACAAGCACAGCTCCACACAGAACCAATACAGAGTGTGTACAGCTGATGAAACGACCAGGAGAACTTGCAGTACTGTGTGTACATGGCGCTGATGCAGTGTTCCTACATGACCTGCAGTAAACCTGTCAAAGTTCTAAATAATGTGAGTACAAGCAGCTCAGATCCCTGCTGAGATCAGACCTGACGGGACACCGCTCGGTGTTTAAACCAACTAATCAGCTGAGCTGCACACAAACAAGCTGTTAGCAGCTGTTAGCATGCGGCTAACTGTAAACAAGATGTGTATCTTGATGTAACGTCGCCATGTTGGCTCGGTGCTCCATGACAGCCACCGCTAAAGTCTCCACTGAATCAACACTCGCTGTAAACCGCTGACAGGAACTGTTCGCTTCTTTCTTTATGAAAAATGAGAACAAACCCCGCAGCTAGCTGAGCTAACTAGCTGCTGCTGCCGCTGCTGGAGTTTGTGGCTGCGAGCTGCGCAGCCGCCTCACGACACTGTCCGTCTGTTTTGAAGTCAACAGCCGGGGCTCGCTGCCGTGTGGACCGGCCGGCTGCCGGATACGTACCGGACCAGGTCCCTGAAGGCCAGGTAGGATAAAATGTGCAGCAGCGGATCTGAAGGCAGCTCATCCATCCGTAACTCCGTGGAAGCTGCCATTGTTAGCGTTAGCAACACTTCTTCTTCGTCGTCTCACTTTTTAGCAGCCGGCTGCTGCGCAGATGTGTAGTGCGCATCTCTCTTCTTCTCTGGAGTCATCAGCATCGTAGTGTTATGGACTACGTTTAAATTACTGCTGTTAGACAACAACTATGTAATATGATGTACTGCACTAAACTATACTACTATACGACACTACAATATACTATATTATACTATAGTAAAGCATACTATACTATACTATAGAGTACTACACTATAATATACTGTTTTCTACTATAATAAAGTATACTGTACTATGCTGCTCAGACCATTCACTGTCCCTTTAAATGCGACATGATTGTATTTTTGCTATTTTGACCTCACGTTCTGTTTCTGGTCTGTGCTCAGGTTCTGGTTCAGGTCCAGTTTCTGGTACAGAATGTCTGACTGCACCTCGTCATCATTCTGATGCAGAACAAACTCTGGCTTGTTTCTGTCTGTCTTGACCTGACGTTATGTTGACTCGGTTCTCTTCAGACAGTCAGAACCTTTGGTTCTGTGGCCTGCAGTTGTCCCTGAAAAATGTGAGGAACAGCGCCACCTAGGTGCTGGAACAATGCAGGAGGCTGGAGGAGTTCCTCAGTGTCTGACCTGAGTTTACATGACTTAAACAAGAACAAGATGACAGAACGTTGATAAAACACTCAGAGGGTTCCTCTCATGTTCCTCTGGTTCCACCGAGTGTCTCTGACTGATGACCTGACATCAGAAAAGGTGGATTTTTATTCCTATTTGAAAAATATAAGTGACGTAACAACATGACATGAAGGGTCCAGAGAGCTCCTCGGCCGACACACAAACCACAGATTCTGCCTCATGTGGAAGCAGCTCACCGCTAAACAGGTGTTTTACTGACATTCAGATAAGACGAGATGAGATCGTGTTTCATTTATCCCACAGTGGAGATCATTCATTGATGTATTCTTAAAGATGGTTTCTGCTCTTTTCTGTGGACTGAACATGTAAACATTCCATCTTCCTGCATTCTACAGACTCCATGACAACAAAGTCAGCAGCTGGAGTCTGTGACAGGAGGAAGCTGATTTTAGTTGTCTGTTGTACTTCCTGTCTGATAAAAATGCTGCTGCTGTGATTTTCATCCTCACTGAGGAAAACAACATCTGTAACTTTACTTCTGTCTCTTCTGCCGCCTCACATTCAGCTCCGTCAGGTCTCTGCTCACACATTTATTTTTTACATCCTTCTCTCTCTCTGCAGCAAATCTGGACCAATCGGCACCAAGCAGCGGTGCATCATGTGACCCTGTCTCAGTTATTCACAAAAAGCGGAGCAGCGATGCAGCAGTGAGTCACTGCGGCTCTGGATTAAAACCTGCTGATGTGCAGCTCAAACATCTGGCCTGTAAAGCCGACAGGAGCTGCAGCTGTTGACATGTCGATCTGCTGTCAGCTGACGTCATGTTTTAATGTGTGTGTAACGTTCAGAGTTTTAAAAAACTTTCTGTAAGAATGATTGCTGCTGCAGCTGAATTATTTCCTGACAGAAAGGTACAGATGGATGTCTGTAGGTGTGATTTTAACAAAAGACGTATTTTTATTTACAGCAGATAAAAATAACAGAAACTGTCTTTTTGTATTCAGAGGACCTGTTCTCATGTTCGTACTTGTTTTGTGTTGTTTGTTTTAATTACTAGCATTTACTAGAAAATGTACTGCGAGCACATGTTTCCCTTATTATATGGATTTATTTAACATTTGCAGGTTTGACTGTTTGTCCTGTTTGTACAACATAAACACCTTAAATAGTATTTTTTCATAAAGTCAACATTAAAATACAGAAAATGCTTTTTACTGTTAGTTAACAGCGTTTTTCAAAATTACGGGACGAACCCAGTAACAAGCTGCCACATTTACTGTAGTTTTACTCCCACCTGGAGTCATGAGCAGAACATTTATTGATTCAGTGACAACATGAAGACAGAATGAAACAGAAGGAAGAAGAGGCGACACGCACTCGGGTGACTCGTGTTGTTTATGGCACAGGTCAGTCGTCCTGACTGCTCTGACAGAAAACATCCTGGTCTGACCAGCAGGTCACATGACCGACTGCCTGGAATCATTGACTCTGAAAGGAACTCTTTACATTCAGCTGCATGGAGACACCAAACCCAGGAGAAGTCAAACAGGTTGAATTCAAGTCTGTGACGCAGGAATGAAGCGACTCCTGCGACGAAACGAAATAAGGCTGGCGGTTGGTCGCATGTGCAGTTGCCATGGTAACACGTCCACAATGGTGCAGTCGGAGGATGCCGTTAGTTTTGATTGACAGCATGCAGTTAAGGTCGCCGCTCACCGGTCGCCATGGTAACGGCGGCGACCAGCCGCTGCAGCCGGTTTACATTCAGCGGGCCGCCGGGCGAGTCTCATTGACAAACACTGACGTCTCCTCTCTCTCTCTCTCTCTCTCTTAGCGATCCAGGTCGTCGATCCGGCCGCCATCTTTGTCCCCCCCCTCCCTCCCCCCCTCGGCCGCCCCCTGCCTCTTCAGGTCCTGGAACACCTCGGTGAAGAAATGCGGGTCGGCGTTGATGCGCAGCATGTCGCCGCTCAGGCGCTCGATCACCTCCAGCGCTCGATCCCAGAATGCATCGCGGCTGGACTCCACCAGGAAGGGCTTGAGCGGGTAGGAGATCTCGTTGCCCAGGTAGGAGTAGGACAGGTAGAGACAAGTGAGGAAGGTGGCGTGGAGCTCCTGCTCCGAAGATGTATCCTCATCCACCACGTCCCTGCACAGCAGGTACACGAAGACCAGACTGGCAGGACTGATGAAGCACTGATCCTGGAGGGGGACAGGACAGGACAGGTAGGACTACAGGACAGGTGGGAGGACAGGACAGGACAGGTAGGACTACAGGACAGGTNTGGGGGAGGCGGGAGGGGGGCGTCCACCTGTCTGTCTGTCTCATTACCTGTCTGTCGCTTCGAGTTGGACCCAAACGACCAGAAAATGTTCCGATATGAACCAGTTCAACATGACACTTGTCAAAAATGACTAAAAACAAAAAAAAATGTACAAAATGAGTCCAATGAGGTCAACATGACTCTACTGTTGTTGTTGTTGTTGTTGTTGTTGTTGTTGTTGTTGTTTACTCAGATGAGACCAAACGACCTGGAACCTGCTCAACATGCAGCTCAACGGGTCCAAAACGGATCAAATCAGTGACTTGAAACTTGATCAGCGTTTCTCAGAATTGGTTCAGAACAAGTCCAGTTTTGATCAAAGTGATCTGAAACCCGACTCACTCGAACCTGGTCTGGTCCAGCTTCACCACATCAGGTTCTGCTGATGTTAGAGCCTCAGCAGCTGGTGAAATGTGACCAAAGACTGGATTCCAGCAGAACCATGGATCCATCCACAGACAGACACTGACAGGAACTCTCTGGATCAGCACCAGCCTGGTTGGACACGTCACACTGAGACGAGGACAAACTGAACCTTAACATGTCTTCTCAGGTGTTTGGAGCTGAACAGCAGCAGATGTTCTGAGCTGCAGCCTCCAGCAGAGGGAGCCTGGAGGTGAAGAAGAACCTTCATCACTGCCTGACAGCTCCACATGTTTTCCTGCTCAGCCATCAGAGTTCCATCAGACACACTTTGTGCCTCGACTTGACCTGGAACCTGTCAAACGATACAAACATGTCCACAGCGACCCACGACTCGTCCAGAGCGACTTGGAACTGCTGAGTCACAGCTGTCCAAATAACAGAAATGTATGAATGACGTTACTCAGAATGGTCCAGACTCATAGAAACGTGTCCCAAAGAGTCACAGTTGTCCTAAACTACTCAGAGTTGAGCCCCCAGATGATTTTAAGCTCAGCTGTCCAAAAAGGACTCAGAACCGTCCGAATGACACGAATGTTTCCAGAAGGACTCAAATACGTCAGAAAAGACCCCAAATTGTCCAACATGAAGCAAACTTGCCCAGAAAGACTCAGGATTTGTCCAACATAAGATGAAAACAGTCAAAAATCACCTGGACCGTTTAGAAAATCAATCAATATTGTTCAAAAGACATAAACTTGTCAAAGAGACTCAACATTGTCCAAAAAGACCCAAACTGGTCCTAAAGACGGACATGTGTCCGTCTGTCCCAGAGAGACCACCACCGGGATGAGTAACGGACTCAACTAACTCTGAGTGTCTACAAGAGCTCNAGGGAGAAGTAAAGGAGGCAATGAGAGAGGAGGAAAGGAGACAAGGAGAGAGGACACAAGGAGGCAACGAGGGGTGAGACAAGAAGGCAAGGTGATAAGGAGGGAGGAGGAAAGGAGACAAGGAGGGAGGAGGAAAGAAGACAAGGAGGAAAGGAGACAAGGGGGGAGGAGGACAGAAGACAAGGAGGAAGGAGGACAAGGAGACAAGGAGGGAGGAGGAAAGAAGACAAGGAGGAAGGAGGAAAGGAGACAAGGAGGAAAGGAGACAAGGAGGGAGGAGGAAAGGAGACAAGGAGGGAGGGCACAAGTAGGCAAGGAAGGAGGAGATAAGGAGGCAAGGAGGGAGGACATAAGGAGACCAGGAGGAAGGAGGAACGAAGACAAGGAGGGAGAAGTAAAGGAGGCAATGAGAGAGGAGGAAAGGAGACAAGGAGAGAGGACACAAGGAGGCAAGGAGGGGTGAGACAAGAAGGCAAGGAGACAAGGAGGGAGGAGGAAAGGAGACAATGAGGGAGGATGCAAAGAGACAAGGAGAGAAGACACAAGGAGGCAAGGAGAGAGGAGGCAAGGATGTAAGGAGGCAAGGACAGAAGGAGGAGGAAATGAGGGAGAGACAAGGAGGTAAGGAGACAAGGAGGGAGGAGGATAGGAGATAAGGAAGGAGGAGGCAAGGAGGCAACGAGGGAGGACACATTGAGGCAGGATGCAAGGAGACAAGGAGAGAGGACGCAAGGAGGCAAGGAGACAAGAAGGAGGAGGAAATGAGGGAGGAGACACGGATGCAAGGAGTCAAGGATACAAAAGGCAACGAGAGGGGACATAAGGAAACAAAGAGGGAGGAGGCAAGGAGAGAGGAGAAAGGATACAAGGATTGAACAGGCAAGGAGACAAGGAGGTAGCGAGATAGGGAGGGAGGAGACAAGGAGACAAGGAGGGAGGAGATAAGGAGGGAGAAGAAAGGATACAAGCATGGAGAAGAAAAGTAGACAAGGAGACAGGAGACAAGGATGGGAGGACGGAGGAGGCAAGGAGGGAAGGAGACAAGAAGACAACGAGAGAGTTGGCAAGGAAGCAGGGAAGCAAGGATGGAGGACACAAGGAGACGACAAGTAGGGAGGAGTGAAGGAAACCGGCTGTAAACGTGTCTCATTTGCAGATTCGCGGTAAATGATTAAATCAGAATCGCTCTCAGATCAGTTTTAACGGAACCGTCCCGGTCTTCAGACTCTGGCCCGCTCCCTGGCCCTCCCTGTCTCCGTGTGAAGCACCGACCTGCACCACCACCCTCCGCGGGGACACGGTGAGCTCCGGCCGGCCCTGCCTCTGCCGGTGGCCGCGCTCCGGGACGGTGGGGACGGGCACCGGGATGGGTCCGTGCCTGTGTCCGGCCTTCGGCGCTCTGTGCCGCGGGTCGCTGTCGGGCTGCTCCCGCTGCTGCTGCTCGGTCACCGGCTTCACCTTCTTGCCGCCCTTCCTCTTGGCTCGCGCGGCCACGAGGCGCTTCTTCCAGGTGAGCGCGTGCAGGAGCAGCGCGTGTCGCTTCTTCTTCTTCTTCTTCTTCTCCTCCTCCTCATCCTCAGCATCCTCAGCATCAGCATCATCCTCCTCCGGCGGCTTCTGCACCGCCAGCTTCTCCGGTCCACGAGCCGCGGCTTTCCGCGAGCCCGGAGACAGAGACAGCACCGTTCCCATGACGACAACCGGACCGAGCGGCGCGAGCCTCTGCAGCAGCAACGGAGGAGGAGGAGGAGGA
>NW_007579260.1:150853-153092 GCF_000690725.1 Stegastes partitus
TTGTTGTTGTTGTTATTATTATTATTATTACTATATGTGACCAAAATGACTAAAACCTGCCAAAAATAGTCCAACACTGTCCAAAAGGACTCAACCTGGATCTAAAATGAGACAAAAAATAGTCAGAAATGACAAAAATGTGACAAACAAAATGCTCAAAAATGAAAAAAGACTTTTTAAAAGTGAGTCACAATTTTCCAGAATGTTCCAAATGAATCAACATGTGAACAAATGAGGACAAACGGAACTTTGACAAAATGACCCAAAATCGTGATAAAATAAAACAAAAAGAGAAACCTGACAAACGAGCAGAATGACTCAGATCATGATGTCCAGGTTTCCACAAAGACCCAAATGGACCGACATGAGTGGAAGCTGAGGCCCCAAAGACTCCAGATGGGAAAAGACCTGGACCCGTCCACAGGGACTCGGAAGGACTGAAAATGAGCCGAACTTTGTCCAGAACCTGACGAACAGCTGAGTTCTGGTTCAAACTGACGAGTTTCACAGCAGCTGATCCGCGGGCACGTCATGCGCGTGTCCGTGTGTCCATGTGTGTGAGTGTGTGTGCGCGCGCGCGTGCTGGTGGGCGGAGCTTGTGGCAGCAGCAGCTTCATTGTCTGGGAGGGTCGAGCATCGCTGCAGCCGGCGGAGAGAGAGACAAAGAGGGGGGAGGCCGACTCTCGCTTTCTTTCTTCGTGTGGGGGAGGAGAGGGGGGAGGATTAAACCGGCTCATCACACACGTCTCATATTAACACACACACACTCACACTCACACACTCACACACACAACACACACGGACGCACAACAACGCGGCGGCAGAGCGAAGCATCATCTGGAGCAGCAGCAGCATCAGCAGCAGCATCAGCAGCAGCATCGGCGGCACCGAGGGCGAGAGACAAAGAGACAAAGAGACAAAGAGACAGAGGAGGACAGCTGCACCGCGACAGGAGCAGGACGGACGGACCGACAGACGGACCGACAGACAGACAGGCCTTCAGCAGCTCCACCGCCCGTCATGGCCGACCACATGTTCCGTGTGTCTGAGTGTGTGCTGCTGCTGCTGTAGGTGGGTGTGTTCGGTCCGTGTGTGTCGCTGTGTGTCGGTGTGTGTCCGTGTGTGTGATGGGGAACGCGGAGAGCATGGAGAGCCAGCTGGCCGTGATCCGGTCCAGAGCCGCCCCGGTCCGACTCCCGATGCCCGACCCGGCCGAGCTGGAGGAGAGGTTCTCCATCGCACTGGTAGGTCCACAGCAGACACACAACACAAAGACACAACATACACATCACAGTGCACACACAACATCTACAACACACATGCTACACACATGTGGACAACACAAAGACACAACATACACATCACAGTGCACACACAACATCTACAACACACATGCTACACACATGTGGGCAACACACACAACACACCACAGACACACAATCTGGACTTATACACACACAGGACACACTCCTGGTCTACTGATGGTCTCCTCTTTAGAAGTTTCCTCCTTTTGCTGCTTTTCAACATTGAATCAGTTTCATTCTGTAATCAGTGAAAACAGCTTCGAGTCACTTCAGTGAACTGAAGACATCAGATGTAAACCAGAGCTTCCATCAGGGTTCTCCTCCTCCAGTCAGCAGATGGACCTTCAGCTCCATCATGGTCCTGTTGGTCTCCATCAGCCTGAACATCTGGACGCTGCAGCTTCACCTCATTGTTCTGATGAAACTGTTCAGACTCTGTCGGGTTCCACAGGGATCACGAACAGAACTTAAGTCCAGACTCTGATTCTCAGCTGGACTGAGGTCTGGACTCTGACTGGGCCTCCAGAACTTCACCTTGTTGTCTTCAAACCATCTCCGTGGAGCTTTGGCTGTTTGCTTCGGCTCATCGTCTGGATGGAAACCAAGTCTTCTCCACGTCTCAGTTCTCCTGCATCAGGTTGTCCTCCAGGATTTCTCTACACTCTGCTGCATTCATTCACCCTCTAACTTCACAAGCCTTCCAGGCTGCTGCTGAGAAGATCCCCACATCATGATGCTGCCACCACCGTGCTTCATCATGACGCTGCTGAACTCCAGTCCAGATTTAATCTGAGCGTTTTCCCATAATGCTTTGATGGTGAAGAACAGACAACAGTTGTTCTATGAACAGTCTCTAACATCTCAGCTGCTGAAGCTGGAAACTCCTTCAGAGGAGTCATAGGAGTCCTGGTGGCCTCCCTCTCTAGTCTCCTTCT
>NW_007579260.1:154223-155501 GCF_000690725.1 Stegastes partitus
GACGAAGAGTTCAGGAGTCAACTCAGATGCTCAGAGAGCTGGAGATCTCTCTACGTACAAACCACATCGGGTACCTGTCTCTCTCTTACCTGTCTCTCTCTTACCTGTCTCTCTCTAACCTGTCTCTCTCTTACCTGTCTGTATCTTACCTGTCTGTCTCTTACCTGTCTCTCTCTTACCTGTCTCTTTCTTACCTGTCTGTCTGCAGGTGGGTCAGAGAGTTTCTGAACGAGGAGAATCGGGGTCTCGATGTTCTGGTCGAGTATTTGTCGTTCGCTCAGTACGCCGTCACGTGAGTTGAGATTCTGTGAATTGTCAGTTTGTGCTTTTTAGTAAGAACTGAAACCGGATGTTGTTTCCGTGGTTACACATAGGCTCTCATGTCCAGCTGTAAGAATCCCTCATTAGATGTTCTTAGAACCTGTCCGACCCATAAAATGTGGTGTTCAGGTTCGATGGAGAGCAGCCGGACGCCAGTGGCGAGGTGTCGTCCATCGACTCCCCCTGGAGTCGGTCCATCGAGGATCTCCATGGCGACTGCAGCCTGCCCTCACCGTCCTCCTCCGTACCGCGATCAGCTCGACACTCCATCAGGTAGCAGCCGCTACAGTCTGAACACAACCAGGTGAACGCAACAGGTGAACGCAACAGGTGATCTCTGACGCTGGTTTCTGTCCACAGCTCCACTCTGGTGACTCGCTCCAACACGCTGCCGAGTCGCCGAACCCTGAAGAACTCGCGACTCGTCTGTAAGAAAGACGACGTTCACGTCTGTGTCATGTGTCTGAGAGCCATCATGAACTACCAGGTACCCCGCACTCAGCCGGTCGGTCGGTTAGTCCTCTAACTAGTACTTCACACATGAAACTGAAACGTGTCCTCGTCCTCAGTATGGATTCAACATGGTGATGTCTCATCCGCACGCTGTCAACGAGATCGCTCTGAGCCTCAACAACCGCAACCCCAGGTACCCCCACATATACCACATATACCACATATACCACTATTACTACCGCTACTACTGCTACTGCTACTGCTACTACTACCACTATTACTACTGCTACTACTACTACTACTTTTACTGCTACTACTGCTACTGCTACTACTGCTACTACTACCACTACTACTACCGCTACTACTACTGCTACTGCTACTGCTACTACTACCACTATTACTACCGCTACTGCTACCGCTACTACTACTGCTACTGCTACTGCTACTACTACCACTATTACTACCGCTACTGCTGCTACTACTACTGCTACTACTACTGCTACT
>NW_007579260.1:160452-167967 GCF_000690725.1 Stegastes partitus
CCTGTCGGACCAGTGAGCTCTCCTCTGTCCCCATGCCCCCTCCTCCTCCGCCCGTGGCCCCGCCCCTCCCGGGCTCGGGAGGGTCACCTACGGTCATCTTCACCTCCGGACTCGCAGGTGAGACTCCGTTACCGTGGGCGCAGTGCGTTTGTGGGCTGCGTGGAAATCACAGAATCCTACCGAGAAATTTCGGTTAGAGGCTCAGAAAGTGTCGGCAGCCATCTTGGCGTGGGATGATACTAACCTGTGGTTTGTTTTCTCCTGCTAACAGAGGGTCCACTCAAGTTATTCTGTACGTGCCCTTTTTCTTTACTTCCTCCATCACATGCAAACTGGAAACCAGCCAGCAGCCTCTGATTGGCTGGTTTCTCAGTTGTCAGGGTCACGTGTGTGTTCAGACTGACGCTGAAACAGTCAGTCTGAACACACCGTTCCATCCATTCAGAGTGTGCACCTGTTTCTCCTCACCTGTCTACCTGCTCACCTGTACACCTGTCCCCTGCAGCGGTGAAGATAAAAAAGCCAATCCAGACCAAGTTCAGGATGCCGGTGCTAAACTGGGTCGCTCTGAAGCCCAGTCAGATCAACGGAACCGTCTTTAACGATATCGACGATGAATCCATCCTACAGGTAGAAAAACACATTGCTGCAGAGCAGACTGCAAGGCAACAGCCAAGGACAGAAAACTGTCTCTCACCTGTCTAACCCTCACCTGTCTAACCCTCACCTGTCTGACTCTCAGGACCTGGATGTCGAGGAGTTTGAGGAGATGTTTAAGACAAAGGCTCAGGGTCCAGCTGTGGATCTGACTCTGTCCAGGCAGAAGCTTCCTCAGAAAGCTCCGTCCAAAGTCTCTCTGCTGGAGGCCAACAGAGCCAAAAACCTGGCCATCACTCTGAGGAAGGCCGGCCAGGGGTCAGAGGTCATCTGCCGCGCCATTCACACGTAGGTCAACCTGCACCAGTAAANGCTCTAGTCAGATCTCCTCATGGTCCATAGTCCTTCCATGTCTTAATGATGGGTTTAACTGGACTCCAGAGATGTTCAGGAACTTGGAGATGTTCTGGTATCGTCTCCTGACTGATGCTTCTCAGCAACCTTTCCCAGAGTTCTTGGAGGGTTCTTCAGTCTTCATGGTATAGTTCTAACCAGGAGTACTGATCCACCAGAGACTGGACCTTCCAGATACACAAGTCTTTATACTACAATCACTGAGACTCATTCACTGACCTCAGATGATGCGTTCACGGACTGTGGGACTTCTACACCACCTGGCTGAGGTACATTAGAGTCACTTTATAGGAGGTCCGTCCTGATCGATCAGTGATTTTATATTTTATATTTACTGACATTATTTTGCAGAGATCTGCTTCACTTTGACCTGAAAGAGTCTTTTTTGGTTAATTCTTGTCAAAAAGCCAAATTCAATCGACCACGATTCAGTGCTGAGAGGCTTTAAAAGGAGGAAACTTCCAAGAAGGGCGACGACTTCTTACAGGTTCTGGATACTGGACTGGGTCCAACTTTCACATTTTTCAACGCCTGGATGGATGTAGAACTGATCTGGTGTCAGGTTCTAGCAGAACCCAGATGTGTTCTTCCTCCTAAATGTCATGTGTCTATCTGCGGGACTGATGAAGTTCTGAGGCTCAGAAATGATGGAAACAGTCCACTGAAGAACAGCAGATCTGGACCCACCTCAGTGGTTCTGTAGAACCTTGAGCGGTCCAAAAAGAACATGCAGCGTCTCTAGAAACTGTATCTGAAGGTGAAAGTATTTGTGTTTCAGAACTCGATGAACCTGCCGCCCGACAAGGTGCGTCTGCTGCGTTCCTATGACAACGAGAAGAAGTGGGAGCTGATCTGTGATCAGGTGAGTGGTGTCAATAAAGTCCGGCTTTGAATCTGCGCCCACCTGAAGGTGCAGGTGGGCGGAGCCTCGTGTGTCACCGTCCAATCACGTGGTGTGTCTGTGTGCGATGCAGGAGAGGTTCCAGGTGAAGAACCCTCCTCACACCTACATCCAGAAGCTCAGAGGGTTCCTGGACCCGGCCGTGACCCGCAAGGTGAGCTGGGAAATGGAGTTCACTGTCTGTCTGTTACTGACCCGCCTCTCTGTCTGTCTGTCTGTCTGTTATTAACCCATCTCTCTCTCTGTCTGTCTGTCCACAGAAGTTCAGACGAAGAGTTCAGGAGTCAACTCAGATGCTCAGAGAGCTGGAGATCTCTCTACGTACAAACCACATCGGGTACCTGTCTCTCTCTTACCTGTCTNGAGTTAGTTTGAGTTGGTTTGAGTTAGTTTGAGTTGGTTCGAGTTGGTTTGAGTTAGTTCGAGTTAGTTTGAGTTAGTTTGAGTTAGTTTGAGTTGGTTTGAGTTGGTCTGTATGGAGAACCTGAAGTCAGCCGTCCATGTCGTCGGTGCAGGTTTGACCTCCGGACGGTTCGGGTCGACTTTGTTGAGTGTCTGATGCGGTTCTTACCGACGGAGGCCGAAGTGAAGCTGCTGCGGCAGTACGAGAGAGACAGAAAGCCTCTGGAGGCTCTGAGCGACGAAGACCGATTCATGATGCAGTTCAGCCGCATCGAGAGGCTCAGCCAGCGCATGTCCATCATGACCTTCATGGGCAACTTCACCGACAACGTTCAGATGTTGACTCCGGTAAGACCGACACTGACAGACGGACACGGACGGACGGACAGATGTGACCCGTCTCACCATGTTGTGTTTCTTTGCAGCAACTCCACGCCATCATCGCTGCTTCAGTTTCTATTAAATCCTCCCAGAAGCTCAAGAAGATCCTTGAGGTCAGTGTGTTGCTGTATGGCATCCAGATATATCTATGTGGTGTGATTCTATGTGATGTGATTCTATGTGGTGTGATTCTATGTGATGTGATTCTATGTGATCTGATTCTGTCTGATGTTGCTGCAGATCATCTTGGCTCTGGGAAACTACATGAACAGCAGCAAGAGAGGAGCCGTGTACGGATTCAAACTACAGAGTTTAGACCTGGTAACACACGACAACACACGACAACACACGACAACACACGACAACACACGACAACACACAACAACACACTGTAACACACTGTAACACTCCCACCTATCAGTCGATGATCAGATATTGATCCAGGATCGCTGCTCACACTCTAATTTAGACGTTCTGAAATGATTGTTGTCAGGAAACACAAACCCGTCGCCACGGTCACCGCATCCCTGACTGACTGTGTGTGTTTGTGTGCAGCTCCTGGAGACAAAGTCGACCGACAGAAAGCAGACGCTGCTTCATTACATCGCCAACGTGGTCAGAGAGAAGTACTCTGTGGTGTCTCTGTTCTACAACGAGCTCCACTACGTCGACAAGGCTGCTGCAGGTGAGTCTGTCGGCCAATCAGGTCGCAGCACGCAGCAAACTGTGTGTTCACCTGTGTGTGTTCACCTGAGTGTGTTCACCTGATTGTGTTCACCTGAGTGTGTTCACCTGTGTGTGTTCACCTGAGTGTGTTCACCTGATTGTGTTCACCTGATTGTGTTCACCTGATTGTGTTCACCTGATTGTGTTCACCTGATTGTGTTCACCTGTGTGCAGTGAGTCTGGAGAACGTGCTGTGTGATGTGAAGGAGCTGCAGCGAGGGATGGAACTCACCTGGAGAGAGTTCAGCGTGTCGCACAACGCCACGCTCAAAGACTTCATCAGCAGGAACGAATCACGGCTCAGCAAACTGCAGGAGGACGCTCGCATCGCTCAGGTGAGACAGCACGCCGTCGCCTGTCACGTCCAGACAGGTGAGCTCGGTTTGCTCAGGTGAACTCGCCTGTACAGGTGTGTTTCAGCAGCCTGGTGCAGACGTTTCACAGACTTCAGCTGTCAGATCAGAGAGCACAACGCTGAAGGGTTCACGTGTTTCATATCAAACATGTCAGAAGACCTCCGTGTCCCAGTCTGAAACCTGCTCTTAGTAACACGCAATACTGTGTGTGTGTGTGTGTGTGTGTGTGTGTGTGTGTGTGTGTGTGTGTTCAGGACGCCTTTGAAGATGCGGTGAAGTTTTTCGGTGAGAGCTCCAAGACGATGCCCCCGTCAGTCTTCTTCCCCATCTTTGTTCGCTTCATCAAAGCCTACAGGGTGAGTGGCACCAACTGTCAGGCCACGCCCCCTCCCACAGTGGGTGTGGCCTACAGGGCAGAGGCTCCTCCCACATCCTGACTGCAGCGTTTATTTTTGACACAACTTTGACACAATTATCGAGCACGAAACAAAACAAGGATGAACACAAAGTGTGTGTGTGTGTGTGTGTGTGTGTGTGTGTGTGTGAAGCTGGCGGAGGAGGAGAACGAGCAGCGGCGGCGTCAGGAGCAGATGTTGTTGGAGAAGCTGGAGCAGGAGGAGCAGCAGCAGGAGGAGGAGGAGACCAAGGTGAGTCCTGACACACCTGCTGCATCATCATCATCAGCGCAGCCTCTGATTGGTCTGACTAACGTGAAGCCCCTCCCCCTCCCAGTCTCCGTCCCACAGGGGGAAGCGGCAGCAGCAGGAGCTGATCACGGAGCTCCGACGGCGACAAGGAAAAGACAGCCGCCATGTTTACGAGGGGAAGGACGGCGCCATCGAGGACATCATCACAGGTAAACGTGTCAGGTGTCTGTGTGTGTGTGTCTGTGTGTGTCTGTGTGTGTGTGTTTGGTGTGTGTGTCTGTGTGTGTCTGTGTTTGTGTGTCTGTGTGTGTGTGTTTGGTGTGTGTGTGTGTGTTGTGTCTGTGTGTGTGTCTGTGTGTGTCTGTGTGTGTCTGTGTCTGTGTGTTGTGTGTGTGTTTTGTGTGTGTGTGCGTGTGTGTGTGTGTTTTGTGTCTGTGTGTGTTTTGTGTCTGTGTGTGTTTTGTGTCTGTGTGTGTGTTGTGTGTCTGTGTGTTGTGTGTGTGTGCTGACTGTCTGTTGCGTCTTGCAGCTCTGAAGACCGTCCCTTTCACGGCTCGATCGGCCAAACGCAGCTCCCGCTTCTTCTGTGACCCCGCCCACCCCGAGGAGCACTACTGATGACATCACAGAGAGGCCACGCCCACTTCTAATCGATGGGACCAATTAGCACTTTGAACATTTCTGATGGATCGATGTGAACTGATGACATCATGTTTTCTATGTTGTTCTAACGGTCAGTTGGTGCGCAGACCAGGTGCCCAGACACCAGCGGACCGCCGAGCCCCGGGTCAGAACCGTCCCACTCCGTCCCGCCAAACTACACGCAAAAATGTGGCCGATTAAAGTGTCTTAACTGAGAAAAGCAACCCAGTTCTGAAGCTGATCTACAGGATCAGGTGAACATCTTGAGCTTGTGATGGACTCACATGGTGCTCCTCAGCAGACGGACGAGCCCGGCTGCTGAACTCCTGGTGTTCAGGTTCACCGATTCTCACAGCACTTTAAGGGAACAAAAGTCAATTCTTAAATTACAAGAAAGGGGAACTTGAACATCTACAGCTGGACATCTGAGGAACATCGTGTTTGTGGTCACAAGTCCAGAGTTCAGAGCCTGAACGTTCCTGAAACAACAGAAATAAATCAACAAGTAAATTAAGGGAAGCTGTGACCAGAACCTCCAACCATCACGGTGCTAGAACCCCCTGATGTTCCTCACAGCGCCCAAACTGTGCCTCGTTTTTTAAAAATAAGTCCACCACTGGTGGCGCCGTAGAGCAGCATCCCCATGAGTCGGGTTCTGGTGTTTTATGTTGGACCAGAACCCGGACACGCCTTTTTAAATCACATGAGGGCTAACAATGGTTAAACATCCCGACACACCTCAGCGGCTTCAGAGTCCTGGTTCTGGGTCAGCAGGTCTGTGGTTCTCTTGTTGTTCTGGGTTCCTTTGGTCTGTGTCTTTAACTGGGTCTTGTACAGGGTTCTACTCCTTTCACTACATTGTGTTCTACTGTGTTCTACTGTATTTATTCGCCTTATGGAGCCAGGATACACAGAGTCTGGCAGTTTACAAACCAGGAACAGTGTTAGCACAAATCATTCAGAACCACGTGGAACTGACTGAAGCATACCTGACTGACGGAACCACGTCCTCCTGACGGAACCACGTCTGACTGACAGAAACACATCCGACTGACAAGACCGTGTCCTACTGATGGAACCATGTCTGAACAACAGGAACGCGTCCCAACTGACAGAACCACGTCCCACTGATGGAACCGTGTCCGACTGACAGAACAATGACCGACCGATGGAGACGGAACCACGTCAGCCTGTTGTTGGAGCCAAACTCTGTTTATCTGTGACTCTCAGTCCCTTCAGAACATTTCTGCACCCGTCAGCAGCAGAGCCGCACCAGCAGGAACCCACAAACTGCCAGTGAGTCGCTTCAACATACAAACGTTAAATTCTTGCGTCACTGTGTTTGGAAAAGCGTCGGCTGAAGTGCACAGCTGCAGTTTGAGGTGTCACACTGTGGGGGCGCTGTGGACTCCTCACAGTGGGTCTGCTGGTGAGGCTCTGGACTCACCTGGACACACCTGCCCGGACTGAGCCGCGGTGTTGTCCTTCAGTGTTTCTGGCGTTCCTGTTCTCCTGGGGATAGTCCGGCCCGAGCAGTCAACACCGCACCGCCCTCCCCGTCCTGAAACCCTCCCTCACTCCCCTTTATTTTAAATCAAAACAAGAAAAGAAATCAGCAGCACAAAGTTTTCTACGTGTACAGACATTTTCTAGGAAGCTGTGTAGCGATGCTCGTCCTGTCTGGTGTTTGTTGGTGTTGGTGGTGATTCTGCACTTGGTGTGTAAATAAAGCGCACCCTGTCAACATGACCCGTCTCTGTTTATTCATTAACTGATGCACCACATTACCCAGAATCCTCCACGGGAAACTTCCATACGCAAAATCCAACTGTTCTCAGACTCTGATTGGCTGTCCAACATCATGTCATATTTTCCATGTTTCTGATTGGCTCGTGGGTTACAACAGGTGCGATTCGTCTGAAGCACTTATTAGTAAAGTTATTGATCCGGTTGATAATGATCAGTACATAAAGTTAGTTGGTCATTTAGTGCAGGTGATCTGCGCTGTGATTGGATGGCTGGAGTTCGGTGCCAGGTCGAGTCTCCGCCTCCTGGAGATCATCCAGAGAAGGAGTGTGAAGGTCGGCCTTTGACCCCGAGTCCTCTCACCTGTACACACACACACACAGTCGGTCAGCAGGTGCTGCCACGCTGACCTCAGGTAACCAGCAGGTGAGCGGCTGACTCACCCTGAAGGTGTTTCCTGCCAGCGGCTGCTGTTTGATCTCTGATTGGTCGAGGCCCAGGCTGGCGGAGGTCACGTAGAGGTCGGTGTAGTCTGGACCTCCAAAACAGCACGAGGTGGTCTTTGTGACGGGGAGGGAGACCGTCTGCAGCCGCACACCTGCCAGAACACAACAGGTACGGGCCATCAGCACCATGGTAGAGCAACAGCAGAACCAGCTTAACCAGCAGAACCAGTACGACCAGTTTAACCAGCAGAACCAGT
>NW_007579260.1:176097-177104 GCF_000690725.1 Stegastes partitus
GGCTCGGGCTCGGTTCAACTTGTCAATCAGCAAGCGGTCAGAGGCGGAGCATCTGGAGAGGACCGCCCCCATCTCCGCCTCGTTCCTACGCTCGATCGCGGCGTCTGCCGCCCCCTCCAGGTCACTGACAGGAAGAAGAGAAGAAGAAGAGTTACCCGAGTGGTCCACCTGTCTGATGAGGTCACAAGTGACGTGTCTTACCTGACAGCCAGGTGAGCTTTGACCTTCTGCTCAGGCGTCACCTTGGAAACGTACTTCTTGGCTTCGTACTTGTTGTTGCACTTCATGCAAACTTCAACAAATGCCTGAAGAAGAGGCGGAGCTAAGACTCATGGGAAATGTAGTTCGACTTCATTTAACTATAATGCTGCTGTTGTAAGGGGCGGGGCTTATTCTTACCAGGTAGCCAATTGGAGACTTTTTGCTCTTTGAGAACTTCTCTAACTCCTCCCACTCCTCCTTCTCTGCTAATGACTTCAGCTTCAACCACCAATACCTGCACAGGTAGAACAGGTAGAACAGGTGGACAGGTGAGACATGTGAGACAGGTAGATAGAGAGGTGGGTTTCCAACATTTAAATAAGAGAGTGATGTCAGCCAATCAGAGCAGGGCGCTGTGAGGTCTGCGTCTCACCTTTTGTCAGGCACTCTGAAGTCTCTGTACAGCTGCTCGGCCTGTTTGTGGAGTCCTAACGCCAGCAGCGCCTCCATGGTCGCCTGGACACAGGTGACATCACAAGGTGACGCGTTACTGCTGGACGTCTAACTGGTCGACCTTATCAACACCAGGAAGGACACCTAAACCTACCTGTAGAGACAGTCCCAGAAGCCCCGCCCCCTTCTCGTCATCCAGTTTGCGTTGAAACCGAAGCAGACGCATCTCGTCCTCGGTGGCCTGCAGACGGAACATCAGACTGAAGGTCAGACAGCGACGTCACAGGACGTCCTCACCTGCCCAACAGGTGTTCAAACAACCGACTGCACCTGCAGCCGCTCAGTGATGAACA
>NW_007579260.1:177457-179053 GCF_000690725.1 Stegastes partitus
TACACAACATACAGCCCAATACTACACAGTATTTCACAGTGCAGCTCTGTGAACTGCATACAATAGCAGTAGTATATAAAGTACAACATAGTACTACACTGTGGGCCTCGTACTTTACAGCATGGTTCGGTGTAGTACTGCTGATAGTGCTGTGTATAAAGTAGTACTACATGACACTGCAGTATTCTGACTAGTTGTTTATTAACAGGTCAGTTAATGTTCAATCTGACGCTGACTCGGCGGATTTTTTTTTTTTTTCTGTCACCAGACTCCATTAACATTTCGTCTTTTTTTGCTGCTGCCTTGCTCAGCGGCTCCGGGCAGAGCTGCTGGACTCCAACTACAGGTCTGAAGTCTTTTCTGCTGCGTTCGGTAAACACAATTCATCACTAAAAGAAGAAATACTCTGTCTTGGGCCCAAACCCCGGTGATGTCTGACACTCACTGACGGCACAAAGTCGCACAGAAACGGCTGAAAGTTAAATGGAGTTTGGTTCCGCTTCTCAGAAAAACGTCATTTACACAACTACTGCATGTAACAAGGGGAACCTAAATGAGCAGATCTTTAAATGGAGTCTGGTGTGCTGA
Organism: Stegastes partitus; assembly: GCF_000690725.1. Taxonomy (NCBI): domain Eukaryota; kingdom Metazoa; phylum Chordata; class Actinopteri; family Pomacentridae; genus Stegastes; species Stegastes partitus. The sequence goes on from NW_007579260.1 coordinate 178,046, forward strand.
AGGTCCTGCTAAAAACACAGTACAACTTCAAGTACTCGAGTACTTTGCAGTGAAACGACGGGCCTGAGCAGTAAAACTCAGCTAGCAGCGCTCGGAGTGTGTAAATATACTTTAAACAGACCTACCTGTCGCAGTACCTGACGGCTCGCAGTACTTTGAAGTACTGAAGTACTTCTCGGTGTGTCTGCTGTTTCGGAGTTTATAGCCCCGCCCGTCCCGGCGGCTCGCGCCCACCAAGCGCACCCGAAAACTGTCGATTTATTGATTTACGATCGAAAACAAACAATAATAAGGTCAATATGCTGCACCATAAACCAGTAAAACCAGAGCTGGCTGTTTGTCTCACATGTGAGCGTTTAAAGTAAAACTTTGCATTAAAGCGCTGAACCAGCGTCGCCCTAGTGGCGCGAAAACTAACCGGAAACACTCAAGTTAAATATTTAAAACTGTAAATATCCAGCGGGAAGACTCAAACATCCAGTTTAAATAAAGCAGAGTTGTTCTTCCTACATTCAACCTAAAACATGAAGAAACCTGCTCAGAATAAACTTCATGCCATCACCATGGCAACCACAGAGGAAGGCAGGAAAAAAACAAACAAACAAACAAACAAACAAACAAACAAACAGGGCTGAAATGAAACCAAACAACAAATAATGTTAAAGAAAATTAATACAATTTTAATAAGAAAAAAAGACACACTTAAAAAGTGAACTGAAATTTAGAGCAACACAGAACACACCAGCTGGACCGAACCGACCAAGTCCAGTTCACCCGCAGTGGAAGAATGTAGCAGCAGAACCACAGAACTTCTTTATTCACAAACACAGGAACACACAAGAGCTCCAGCTGATCAGCAATCACTGATCAATAACAGTGCTGACAGGAGAGAATCTTGCTGCTTTGGTATCACGTTGCATCGACCACCAGCAGAGGCTCTGCTGTCTGGGTCCGTACACTATGAATGGGGATCACTTTTTGGCAGCAGAGGCTCTGCTGTCTGGGTCC
>NW_007579260.1:179498-180374 GCF_000690725.1 Stegastes partitus
TACAGCTACAGGTACAGGTACAGGTACAGCTACAGCTACAGCTACAGGTACAGCTACAGCTACAGGTACAGCTACAGGTGCAGATGTACAGCTGAGGGTACCTGGCTCAGGTGTTTGGTCACAGTGAGGTCAGAGGCCACAGAGAACAGAGATCCTTGTTTCCTCTGGTCCTGTCGGCCCTCCGCCACCATCGTACCTGAGACGCATCACACCGTTACCATAGCAACACAGGCGACGGGTACACACAGGTAACCAGGTCAGTACCTTGACAGGTAAGCAGGTGAACAGACTGACCTGCCAGAAGGCGTCCAGTCGGATCGACTTTCCCGTCGTTCAGTCGGTTGTTCGGTTTGTCTTCATCGACTTTGGCCAGTGATGTCATCATCTGAGTTGACCAATCAACAGCCACGATGCTGCGGCCAACACCTGCAACGTAACCACCTGACCGACGAGGAACCGCAAAACCCACCGAGTCAGCTGAAGCGAGACAGAAAAGGGCGAGTCAGACAGACAGGCGAGGAACAGACAGGTGAGGCAGGCGAGGAAGCTGATTGGCCGACCTGTCTCCACAGACTGGATCTTATTGGTCGCTGGACTCCAGCGGTGGATTTTGCGACCCGCGATGTCGACGAACAGCAGCGTCTGCTCCGACTCCTCCCACACTGGCCCTTCACCAATCAGAGCGCTCCCCTCCACCACACACTCCACCTTCACCGATGACATCACCACCTGTCTGTCAGGACCAATCACCTGTCACACTGTTACCATGGAAACAACAGGACAGTGTAAGATGGAACACTGACTGCACTGAGTACTGCTTACTGTTCTAGTACTGCACAATATACAACAAAACGACATGTATCACAGTACTACGCT
>NW_007579260.1:188288-193099 GCF_000690725.1 Stegastes partitus
CGGTTGTGGGTCAGGTGTTACCTTCTCTTTGTAGCTGGCAGTAACGTAGTAGTTGGCGAGCTCCTGGTGGTCGTCGTCCTGGTTGTACAGATCCTTCAGAGTTTCTTGTTCCTGCAGTTTACAGAACTGACAACAAACAACTAATAAATAAACAAACAACGTGTTGTTTATTTATTCACGGGGGAGCAATCCAGGTACATGAGCATTCTGCTCTGATGTAAAATGAAACTCTGCATGTTTCCACCATTTATCACCACATCAGGAGCTAAAACACATCACGTCTCACCTCCTTTTCACCACCCTGACATCAGGACCTCCTCCTCAGGTGAGCGTACCTGTGTGCAGAGGAGGAGGAGCCATGATGAAGGTGAGCGTACCTGTCTGTAGAGACTCAGAGCGACCGGCTGGTTCCTCAGAGTCATGAAGAAGTCTCCTCTGTTCATCTCGTTCTTCAGGTAGCTCACCACCGTGTACACTGACAACACACACAGCACAGCCATCAGTGACACATCACGCACCTGGTGGACAGGTAGTGGGCGGGGCTCACACTCACCCAGGTCGGTGTCTCCGCTCTCCACAGCCTTGCTCAGAGCCAGCTGACTCCTCTTCATCTTGAGCAGCAGAGGAACCTGCTCTCCGGACCGAGCCTCGAAGTCCAGCAGCTGAGAGACAGAGTCGCAGCGTCGTCACATGACCTCCACAGCTGTGATGTCACTGAACATACCTGGAGGAAGTCATGTCTGTACCTTGATGGCGAGCTCAGTGCGTCCACATTCGTACGCTTTCGCTGCGATGTCTGAGTACGAGACGCCAGGTGAGTCTCCCACTTTCACACACACCGCCCGGGCGATGGCCTCGTCTGATAGGTCCTTCTGCTGCACCTGGACACGCCCACAGCACACAGGTGAGCCATTCACATGACAACAGACAGGTGAGGCCAGTGAGGCAGGGCTGAGACAGGTGGTGAGGCAGGTTACCTTGCATGATGCCCAGTGTTTGAGGACTCTGCTGACTCCCTGGTAATCAGGAATCTTCAGGTAACGACAGATTTCAATCGCTAACGGATAAAACTGTCGATACACCAACCTGAGAGACAGACAGGTGAGAGNAGTTGGTCTTTACAGAGCTGTGACTACCAAAACCAGTCCATCGTCATGATCTGAAGAACATCACCAGTAGAACGGGTATATCCAGTGCAACCAGTAAAACCAGTAAGACGGCTACAACCCATGTAACCACTACAAGTACAATACCCAGTGTAACCAGTACAAGATCTATAACCAGTACAACCAGTGTAACCAGTATGACTAACCAGTAGCAGGGTCGATGTTGATGACCCGTCCTCCGTCGTAGCAGGCGACCCACAGACGACCTTCAGCGTCCATCGTCATCCCATCAGGAAGCCCCTCCCCCTCCTCCATACGGTACACCACACGGCGGTTACCTAGGCAACGCACACACAACACACAGAAAACAGTACAAGTACCACATCAGTACACGCATTCTGCAGTACAAGTACACATGCTCTGCGGTAAAAGTACGCCGTTACCAAACTGTCCGGTGCTCAAGTCGCAGTCGAAGGCGTCGACCGTCAGAGACAAACTGTCGATGTAGAAAAAAGTCTTCTGATCCAGAGACCAGTCCATCCCGTTAGAAATGTCCACCTGAGGGTGAGACAGCTACAGGTTCAGGTACAGGTACAGGTACAGGTACAGGTACAGCTACAGGTACAGCTACAGGTACAGGTACAGNTGAGGTGTTGTGATGTTGTGATGTTGAGGTGTTGTGATGCTGAGGTGTTGTGATGTTGTGATGCTGAGGTGTTGTGATGCTGAGGTGTTGTGGTGTTGAGGTGCGGCTACCTATCGGCCCTCCGTACGGAGCAGCGGCCACCAGACTGTCTCTGAGCCCGTCCCTGAGGCTCCAGCTCATCTCGTACAGCTCCGTCTTCCTGCACAGACACACAACAACAACAACAACAACACAGAGCTCAGCTGTTGGACCTGCAGCTAGCCGGAGCTAACGTTAGCGGAGTCACATGACCAGCTGACAGCTGAATTAACTGGTAGCTTAGCATGTGCGCTACAGCTAGCTGCTAGCTGCTGGTGGACCGGCACACCGAAACAGAACTGACCGATAAAAAGCTTCTCCCAGCGGGTTCCAGTTGGCCGTGATGAACGCCATGATGTCTCCGGTTCAGAGACGACGCTAGCTTAGCTTTAGCTTCCAGTCAGCTGATCGCTGCTGCTTCTTCTTCTTCTTCTTCTTCTTCTGCTGCTGCTTCTTCTTCTTCTTCTTCTTCTGCTGCTGCTGCTTCTTCTTCTTCGTGGCTCCATAGAGCAGCACACGGGCGCCTCCTGGTGGTCGCACCGACCCACGGTTAGTTTTAAAGGTTCGTTCACACCGAACCTCGTCTCCTGAGAACCGTGACGGAAAAAGTACGTTTTTATGTTCAGGCCGTGATTCCTCCTGAATGTTCTGATCCAGTCACAGAGAGAACAGAACTACCAGGTTCTAAACGCCTCAGATTCAGTTCCTGACGTTCCACAGAACCAGAACGGATGCTCACACAGCTGCTGTATTGTTCTGGTGGAACTTCCTGCACATCAGCGTCTCTTCCTGTTTCCACCTCTTACCTGGACTCCTNAGACAGACAGACAGATGTTCAGACAGACAGACAGATGTTCAGACAGATGTTCAGACAGACAGACAGACAGATGTTCAGACAGACAGACAGATGTTCAGACAGACAGACAGACAGACAGACAGACAGACAGACAGATGTTCAGACAGACAGACAGGTGTACCTCGTACTCCCGGTGGGCCTCCAGCAGCAGAGCTCCAGGTGCCATGGATGCGATCTTGAAGATGTCCTGGCAGACCAGTGGGACCTCCTGCAGCAGCTCCTGATTGGTTGAGCTGATGACCCGAACTCCGTCCAGTTCTCCCACCAAAACACACGGATCCTCCATGGGGAACCTGAGGTCAGGGTCAAGGGTCCAACATTACCTGACCAGAGAACCACTGAAGAGATTCACAGCTGAGCAAGACTCTTCACCGAGAGCCGCCTTCACAGGTCCCTGAAGTCTAACCCAGGAGAACCCCAACAAACTGCAAGAGAACCTTAACAGGATCCAAGAGAACTCTGACAGACTCCAGGAGACCCCTTTGAGGGTTCCAGAAGAACCTTAACAGGCACCAAGAGAACCATGATGCGATCCTGGAGAACCTTCAGAGGCTCCAAAGCAACCTAAAGATGTCCAGGAAGCACTAACAGGAGCCAAGAGAAGACTAAGGAGCTCCAGGAGAACCCTAAAAAAATCCAGGACAAGAGACTCCCAGAGAACCCTAACAGGCTCCAAGCAAACCCTGAGAACACCACAGATTCTGGAAGAACCCAAACACGCTCTGAAAGGTCTGTGGTTCCAGTCTGAACTGGTTCAAAGGATACTGGATGGTGTCATTACAAACTCCGGCCACCAGGAGCAGTCTGTCCCACATCAGCACCACAGACGGCTGCTGACTCTTTGGTCTGCGACACCTGAGCAGGTAAAGAAGGTGAGACGAGTAAACAGGCAGGCATACAGGTAAACAGACAGGTAAACAGGTAGACAGACAGGTAAACAGACAGGTAAACAGATAGACAGACAGGCAAACGGGTAAACAGATAGACAGACAGGTAGACAGGTAGACCAACAGGTCGACAGACAGGTAGACCAGCAGGTAGACGGACAGGTAAGCGTACCAGACCATCTGTTTGGGCGTTGTCATCTTTTTGGTGTCGACTTCACTCAGTTTCTCCTGCAGACAGAGGAGCCACCTGTCATCAGAGAACCCAAGCCCCGCCCCCTCAGCTAAGACATCTGAAGGCTGATTGGACACAGCAGCTGCTCACCTGGAGGTTGGAGGTACCTGTCCACAGGTGTCCCGAGTCAGTGAAGATGGCCAGGTATTTGTAGCTGAACGACACAGACATGTGGACCACGCTGCCAGCCTGAGGACTGAGACCTGGAGGAACCTGAGGACAGACAGACAGACAGGTGGTCAGACAGGTGGCCAAACGTACCTCACCTGTCACCTGTCTGTCTCCAGCTGTCTCACCACAGCAGTGCAGGACGTGTTGTCCAGGATGTAGAGGTCCGGTCCGTTGGACAGCAGGACTTTAGTCTGTCTGTCCTGAGTCAGGACGACCCAGCAGGAGGGCTTCCCCTGAAGACCTGAGAGAGAGAGACAGGTGAGAGAGACAGGTGTGAGAGAGAGAGAAAGAGAGAGAGAGAGAGAGAGAGAGAGAGAGAGAGAGAGAGAGAGAGAGAGGTGAGAGAGACACAGTAGAGAGAGAGACAGATTTTGATTTTAACACCAACCTTTATTCGTCACTACTAAGACAAGGAGACAAAGGGACACTACGTCAGATCATTCACACAACAGCACCTGTCCCTCTGGTACAGAGCAGAGAACACTACTATCATTGAGAGAGAGAGAGACACCATGACAGGTGCAGTTGGTGTTACCTGGGACCTCAGGTAATCTGCGGAGCTTCAGGTCATCAATGTTGGTTGCCAAGGTGAAGCGGGAGGAGCCTGTTACGATGGCGATACCTGTGCCATAGGGAGAGTGGAACACCTTGGCCTCCAACACCTGACTCTGGACAACTTCCTGTTTCAAATGAGGACACAGAGTCAGGGCCCAACCCAGCTATTAACCACCTACTAATGGTTAGTTAACTAGTTAACAGGTTGACCTGTCTCACCCAGAAGCAGTTAACGTGCTTACAGACTAGTTAACTCGTTAACAGACTGACCTGTCCCATC
>NW_007579260.1:195694-197156 GCF_000690725.1 Stegastes partitus
GTGGCTCAGGTGTATCATCAGGTGTTAACTCAGCTCCATGTGCAGCAGGAGGTCTGCTGAGCCGCGGCGCTGAAGGAGTTAAAGGTGTGGACGCTTCCACAGCCGGGAAGTTGGACGGAAAGTTTTCCTCAGAGCCAACCAATCAGAGCGCAGCACACACACACACACACACACACACACACACACACACACACAGGGAGGGCGAGGCAGAGTCTCCGGAGTTTTTCTGCTGCAGCACAGTTTGTAGAGTTTCAGTGTTCTTGTTCGACGGTGCCGTCATGGTGACCACTGAGACCCACCAGAGCCAGGACCTGCTGGTTCCCACCAAGAACCAGGACCAGCAGGACCAGCAGGACCAGCAGGACGAGGACCAGGCCTCGCCCTCCTCCCCCCTAGCCGGATTCGACCCGGAGAAGATGAGCCAGGGTCCCGTCAACGCCATCACGGTCCTCACTCTGCTGGACAAGCTGGTCAACATGCTGGACGCCGTGCAGGAGAACCAGCACAAGATGGAGGTGAGAGAGGGGCGTGGCCACACCTGGACGCAGGGCTGAGTGTGTTCGGTCCGGTTCTGGGTGTGTTTGGTTGTCAGAGCTCGGCCACGGTGGCAGATCCAGAACCAAACCCACTCTAGACGCAGCTAATGTGGTGCTGTAGCTTCTGGCTGGGGGTTGAGGTCACATGATGGCGGCTGAAGAAGCTGCTGCCAGATGCTGAGCTCTGCTGTGACGGTGGATTCCTCACATGTTTGTGATATTGTTCCTCCGCTCCAGTTAATCCTGTTTACTCCCAGAGAGGTTCTACGTTCTGCCGCCTGGAGCTCGTCTTAGAAGCAGACGTTGACTCAGTGCTCCGGTTCCTGTTGTTCTCTCATGAACATATGATGGAACGTTTCCTTTGACCTTCGGCTGCGTCGACACAAAAGCATTTGTCTGAAAATCACAAAGCTGCTTCCAGGTTCTGCAGCAGCGAAGCTTCAGACGGAGAACCGCAGGCTTACAGGGTTCCACAGGATCTGACAGAACACGTTAGAACACGTCGGGCTTTCTGTCAGACTGGATCCTGATGAACCGTCAGTTTGTTTGTTTTCCAGCAGAAACTGTTTAAACTTTACATCAGCAACAAACAGCAAGAAGCAGGAGATCTATAATCTATAATCTATAATCTATAATCTATAATCTGTGATCTACATCTATTACCTATCTATAATCAACAATCAGTAATCTATAGCCTATCATCTGCCTATCAAATGTAATCTATAATCCATTGTCTATAATACGTGATCAATAATCTACCTTTGATAATCTGTGACCTATAATCAACAATGTGTAATCAAAAATAATTTATGATAAATAATCTATTATTGATCATCTATAATGTGAAATTGGCAATCACTGATTTTCAATGATATATCAATAATCCATGATCTATTAATACATATCACCTATAATCAATAATCCAT
>NW_007579260.1:197822-198810 GCF_000690725.1 Stegastes partitus
ACCTTGCAGGCATTCTGAACCCCGCGTCGTGCTCTTGCAGGTGCGCGATAGGATGGAGCGTCAGGGCGTCCAGGTGAAGAAGCTGGAGGCGAACCACGCCCACCTGATCAGCAGGAACAACTTCAAAGTGCTCATCTTCCAGGTGAGTGGAGCAGCACAGAGGGAACGGAGGAGAGCAGGTCAGAGAGCAGAGAGCAGAGGGCTTCCTGGTGCCGCTGGCCTAATGCATGCTGGGAGACGCAGTTCCTCCTGCAGCTCAGTGGACCCGCTGACTGTCTCCTTATTTGTTCATAAGCTGCTGCAGGAAGCGACCTGGAACCGACAGAGTTCTGGTGTGTGTTCAAGCCGGTGTGTGGTTCTGCTGTCTGCTCTGCTCTTCACTGAATGCCACAAAAAGCCTGTGGACAGCCGGTCACACTCCAGGTTCTGATATGGTTCTGTTGGTTCTGGTTCTGGTCTCTTTGGTTCCAGTGAAGGTAAAGGTAGAATGCAGCTGATATTTCAGAGAACAGGGTTCTGAACGGTAGATTGTCTCCCAGTTTAACATCACAGTGACGCCGAGCACAACGTGAGGCTGTCCAGGTGCTTCCAGGTTCTCCTTTGGTTCTGCTCAGTTTCCTACAAAGATCCAGTATAAGCTGATGTTCCAGTGAGGTGCCACTCAACTCCCTCGAACACTCAGCGATCCCCATATTTTCCTAACGTTCCTTTAAGGATCCGCTGAAGTCTGTCTTTGGTTCCCTGCATGTCGCTCTGAACATGCTTCCCCCAGAGTCCCCATGGTTCCCCTGGAGGTCCTGTCGGGATCCGTTGTTCCAACATCCATTGTTCCTGTCGAGCTCCGGTAGTGTCCATGAAGGTTCCCGGGCATTTTTATTAGAGATCCTCTTATGTTCCCATAGGAACACATGAAGGCGCATTTCAGGTTCCAACAGGTTCTCTGGTTTGTCTGTTGTTTCTTTCTCCACCAATCAGTTGAGATGCTTCC
>NW_007579260.1:199025-203197 GCF_000690725.1 Stegastes partitus
GTGTTTGTGAAGGATCCTCCTCCGTTCCCTCGTGACGAGATTTTGGAGGAAGGTGAGGGAACCGTCGAGGGCAACAGCTCCCAGGAGGGGGGGCTGCAGACCATCGACCTATCATCCGATGAGGATGTCGGGCTGGAGGCGGAGCTTGAGGAGGAGGAGGTGTGGCCTCACGATCTGGAGAACATGGAGAAGTCCAGAGCCGAGAAACTGAAACGATCCAGCCTGAAGAAGGTGAGAACCCCAGACAGGTGCGTGATGAGTGTCCATCCTGCCAGCCGGTCTAACAGCATCTCTGGTCGCAGGTCGACAGTCTGAAGAAGGCCTTCTCCAGGCAGAACATCGAGAAAAAGATGACCAAGATTGGAACAAAAATCGTGTCGGCGGAACAACGAGAGAAGATCAAACAGAAAACCTCCAGCCTGAAGGTTTCCCCCCTGAGCTTCAGCATCAGGAAGGTATGGAGACCTCTGCTGTCCATCACGTGACCCGGAATCAGGAAGGGGAACATCTACGTTCCTCTACGTTTTCTCTGACATTTTCTAAAGGTTCTCTGCCGCAAAAGTTTTGTATAGTTCCCGTTGAAATACCTGTAAGGTTCCACAAACATTCCCAAATGGGCTCACTGATGTTCTGCTAATGTTCTCCTGATGTTTCACTAAAAGTCTCGTAGCGCTTGACTTAATTCCCATCATGTTCCACAAAAGACTCCCGACGTTCCATTAAAGTTCCCTCGATGTTCAACTAAGTTTCCCTGATGTTCCACTTACGTTCTTCTGGTGTTTCACTGACGTTCTTCTGATGTTCTACTAAAGTTCCTTGAGGTTCCTTCAGGCTGCAGTAACTGTCCTCTGTGCTTTCAGCCTCGCAGCAGCTCTGACTCTCAGCCTCCAGAGGGCGCCGCTCTGACCGAGGAGCTTCTCACCACCGAGGCCGACGTCCAGCTCTCCCCGCTGGGCAGCGCCGACCAGGACGTCCCCTTCACGGAGGTCCACGCCCAGCTGGCCCCGGCCGAGCACGAGGAGGAGGAGCTGAGAGAGGAGGAGGAGGAGGAAGTCAAGGAGGAGGAGGAGGTGAAGCAGGAGCTGAAGGAAGAGGTGGAGGAGGTGGAGGAGGTGGAGGAGGTGCCGGTGGTGCTGGAGGCCGATGTGTCGGTGGCTTCAGAGGGAGTTCCTGAGCAGTACGCTCTGTCCTCCACCCTCCCTCAGGAGGAGAAGGAGGACGAGTCCTAAACACTGACAGCAAACCTGAGCATCCACCTTAAAGGAACAGTGAAACATTCAGGTGGATCCTGTAGGTTCCTCAAACTTCTCCTCAGGTTCCACCAGCAGGCCCATTTAAATTCTCCTGCAGTTCCTCCAGTGTTTTGTTTCGTCTTTAAGTGGAACGTTCCTTTAAAGTGTGGAGCTCAGGTTTGTTTGAAGATGTTCCTGTTTTACTGATGAATCTTCACACGCTGTTCAGATATCCGACTGTTGTATTTAACGTCTTCTGTGTGTCTCTGAGAACCTCGTATCTCCAGAACAGCAACATGAGAGTCATGTCATGTTTCTGCACATTCTGAGGTGAAAGTTTGAATGACGTTGGAGAACTCTGCTGCTGAGTTCTCCCACTGATCTGAGACCTGGAGATAAAGTATGGAGATACAGGGTTCCTAGAGGACACTTAGAGTATATCTTTATGTTGAACGTTCTTCACCTTTGTGTGAAACGTTCCTCTCAGTTTTATTATCATTGATTTATGAACAAGCACCTGACTGATGTAAACGTTCTGATCAGGAACCATAAAGCAACATAAAACATTCGAACCAGAGGAACCCAACAACGTATTGAGAACCCAGAGACCACTGAGGTGAACGTGGTGCTGAACAGATGTTCTCCTGTGGTTTCCATAAATGCTCCCTTGGACTGCTAAGGTCCTGCAAACACTCCTCCAATGATCCTCCAGGTTCTTCAGACTTTATATGAAGGTCATTCCAGGTTCCACTAAGGTTCAGAGGGTCATAACGTCTTTATAACCTTCAAGTCCAAAATTCCCATAAGGTTCCTCAGAGGTTACCCTGGGGTTCCATTAAGTTGCTACGAACATTCCTCCAGGGTTCCACTAAGATTCCCATTTATAACATTGTCTAAACATTCCTCCAGTGTTCACCTAAAACTAATCTTGTGTCCCCATGAGGTTCTCCGTAGGTTCCTCTCACATCAACTACTTCTTCTGGTCCCTCTAATTTTCTCCCTTTATGTTCCATGAAGATCTCTGTATGCCTGTAACAAGGTTCCTCTAAGAGCTCTATAATTTTTTGACTGATGTCCCTCTAAGGTTCAACTCAGGATGCCTGAAGATCTGTCTTAGGTTCTCCTTAGTTCCTCCAAACTTTCTCTACAGTTGCAACAAGCTTCCCCAAAAGTTCTTCTATGGATCGCTGAAGAATCTTCCAGCTTTCTGTTAGGGTTCCTCCAAACGTTGCACTGAATACGGTTTGCCCAAGGTTTTCTAAAGGTTCTTCTAACGTTCCACAGAGATTTCTCAGGGTCCTTCCAAAGATAACCATAGCATTCCCTGAGGTTCCTCAGCATTCCACTGCAGTTCCCATAATTTTATCATGATGTTCTTCTGATGTTCTCCTTCCCCAGCGTTGTTCTAATGCTCTCCCTACGTTCTCCTAAAACCTCCCAGTGTTCTCTTATTGGTCCCTTAATGCTTAATCCTAGTATTTCTCAAAGTGTTCCCCTGACGTTCCGCTACTATTTACCTGATGTTGTTTTAATGCTCCACCTACGTTCTGTCAGCATTGTTCTAACGTTCTCCTGAGCGTTCCATCTGCTTTGCTCGTTCACATGTTGTTTGCTGGAGTGTTGTCTGATGTTCTGAGTCATTTTCTCTGATCAATAAATGATAGAGACTCAATGATAATGATTTTCAATCAATCGATTGATCGACCGTTTCAGTCTCTGGGTGTGGATGTGTGGAAGCTGATTGGTTCTGCTGATCAATAACCAGCCCGATGTTTGTTTATAGAAGTATTAACACCAGGTGTGACGATGAAACTGATCACCTGATCAAACTGATCGATTATTGAACTGTTGCTTGTTTTCTTTCTTCTTCTCACACAAACAGAAGCTTTGTGCTGCCAAAGAGCGTTTTGTGTTTGATTCCTGTCACCTGTCGATCGGCCCGATTGATCCGACTCACCTGAACTCTGTGTAATCAATAAACTCAGTGACACCAGCTGCTGCGTCCTGCGTCTGATTCCCGTCAGTGCTGTCGACCTCCTGCTGGTTCTGATCAACTCAGTACCGCAGAGGAACAGCTTCACTGTTTTGATCAGTAAAAGAATCTCCAGCTTTCTAAAGACGGATCCAGATGTAAACATCTTGTTAGCAGCTGGAGCAGCAGTGAGGACGTTCTCACGACGACTCAAAGTATTTTAACTGGAACGAAAAGCACACCTGAAGCTGACGTTCCTTCTTCTGTAGTTAGAACACTTTTGATGTTGTTGTTGATGTTCCCAACACCTTCCTGTGGTTCTGCTCAGACTGTTGCCCTTTCAGGGGGCGGGGCCAGGGAGTGGGGTGGTCTCCTCAGCAGCCAATCAGAGAATGCAGGGGCGGGCTTCAAACCAACAGACCTATCAGGAGGGACGAGGGCGGAGCCTGAGACATCTCTCCACTTTCACACAGTTCATTCATCATCAGCACTCAGCAGCAGCAGCAGCACGACCACAGCAGTACACAGGAGTACTGCAGCTGTGTAGTACTCATACTCCCCAGTACTGCGTTGCCCTTCTTCTTCTCTGCCTGCAGATGGACTCACCGGCGCCCCCCAGCCTCTCTCCGGTCGCTATCTTCTCTCTGTTAGCATGTGGCGTCCAGGTGTTAGCCGCTGTGCTGCTGACACACAGGTACGGTGGGCGGAGCTCCGCTCAGGACAGGTGGGTCCTGCTGTGGCTCTTCTATGATGTCATCGTCCACCTGACGCTGGTAGGAGGAGCTTCTTCTTCTTCTTCTGCTCTTTGATTCATGCTTGGATGTCTTCATCATTTTCAGCTGCTGAAATCTTCAGATGTTTGTTTACACGTCTGGTTGTTTGTTGTTTACATTTTCAGGAGGGTCCGTTTGTTTACACGTCTCTGGTTGTTTGTTGTTTACATTTTCAGGAGGGTCCGTTTGTTTACA
>NW_007579260.1:203571-205844 GCF_000690725.1 Stegastes partitus
CAGTAAAGCTGACAGCCGCTGGTTAGTTTCTGATCCAACGATCGTCTCCGTGGAGATTCTGACCGTCGTCCTCGACTCTCTGCTGGCTCTGCTCCTGATTCATGCAGTACTGAATGACAAGTACTACAGGTAATACTGCAACAAGTACTACAGCTCATACGTCAGGTACTACTGTCCAGGCCAGAAGTATGTGGACAGTAAGGTCTTTACTTCACACTGAATGTGGAGGTCTGGGACTGGCTGAGTGTCCACATACTTTTGGTCAGTACAGATTATGTTCTGATATCAGATGGACATTCATCAATGAGCATGTGAACGTATTGATCTGCGTGTGAACAGTGTGGATGTGCTTGTCAGACACTTCCTGCAGATCGCTCTGAGCGTGTGCGAGCTGTACGGCGGCTGGATGACCTTCTGTCCTGACTGGCTGCTCGGCAGTCCCCACCTGGACACGTCCAGCTGGCTCCACCTGTGGGTCTACCTGGTGTTCTTTAATGGCGTCTGGGTCCTGGTCCCGGTCCTGCTGCTGGCCCAGTCCTGGTTCTGTCTCCGCAGTCTGCACACGCTCAGAACGGACAAAAACCACATCAGCAGGAAGAACATGTAGACGCGTTGTTGTGTCGTCTGTTGTTGTGTCTGATCTCATGATGACTTGATTCTTTCTTAGAAATCGAAACAGGAGAAACTCCTGAAATTGTCCTTCAAAACACTGATTACAAATCAGGTCACAATTAAACAGCACAACCTGTCGTCTGGATCAACTCTAAAATCTTTATTTTTATTATAAATAGAATGTGAATAGTCAATAAAGCGTTGGGATGATCAGCGTTTAAGTGTCGTCAGCTCCTCTTGATCAGCTTGTGGACGGACATGAAGGCCTGCTGGAGGCCGAGGCCCTGCAGGGCGCTGCAGGCCTGAATCTCCCACAGTCTGTCGCTGTAAGTGGGGAGGTCCAGCTGTTTGGAGACCTGAGGGGGAGGACGGAGCAGAGAGAGGAAGAAGATGAGAGGAAGCAGCGCCCTCCAGTGACTGTTGGACATGTCTGAACCAAGAATCAGGGATGTCACAGTCTGATCAACACATTTCACCAGCGAGCAGCGCTCAAGACTTCTGGGGAGGTGAACGACCTCCGACCACAGCTCGTGTTCGAACGAAGTGTTGTGCTGAGATTAGTGCAGCTGCTGAATATTTAAAAAACGCTACGATTGGCCCCAATCCGGTCTGTGACACTGGATCAGAACATCGGTACTAAATACAAAATGTGTTCTCGTCAAATGAACATTAAACCTTTTACAGCTCAACTTGTTTCATTGTGAAAGTGATCAGGACATCCCTACTCATACCATTTAAAGTTCTGAGCAACGTACCATGAAGCAGGTTCCACATAAAACCCAAATCAGAGGTAACTGGTAGAACTGGTTTGTTACCAGTTGAACTTGTGTTCCAGTTGTGTTGCTGTTACTGTATGCTCTGAGGAACCACTGAGGTTCTTAGTGTCAGGCCGGGAGGTTCTCCTACCTCCCGTATGGTCATGGAGTTGGGCAGATCCTTCTTGTTGGCCAGAACCATCAGAGGAACTCCTCGCAACCTCTCATCACTCAGAACCTTCTTCAGGGCTTTCTGGGCTTCCACCATGCGAGAGGGATCGCTGCTGTCCACCACGAACACCACGGCCTTACAGTCGTCCAGGTAGAACCTGCAGAACACGATGTTAGGGTTTGTTTGTTTTGTTGTGTGTTTGTTTTGGCCAGGGGTTGTTTGTATTTTCACCTCCAGTTGGGCCTCATGCTCTTCTGTCCTCCAACGTCCCACACCGTCAGAGCCGTCTTCTTGTCCAGGTCCAGAGTTCCCACGTTGAAGCCGACGGTCGGCGACGTCTCCATTGCCTGTAAATTACAGATCGTCAGGCTCACCTGTGCGTCTGACACACAGCATCCAGGTAAGCCTGACGATGAGTGGGGAGGTTCACCTGTCCGGTCAGTAGTCTGGCAAGCAGAGTCGACTTTCCAGCAGAGTCCAGGCCCATGAGGATCACCTGGACACAGTAAGAGGACAGGTTAGTGCTGTGGAAGCTTTCATACCGAGCAGCAGCAATTTAAACATGTAACACACGCGTAAAACACGGGTAACACACATGTATCACACTGGTAACACACCTTTAACACACACGTAACACACCGGTATCACACCAGTAACACACCTGCAACACATCTGTAACACACTTTCAACACAGCGGTAACACACCGGTAGAACACCTGTAACACACCTGTAAC
>NW_007579260.1:209187-210485 GCF_000690725.1 Stegastes partitus
GCAAGTACTGTACATACTACAAGTACTGTAAACTATATAGTACTGCAAGTTCCACATAAACTGCTGCAAATACTGTATGTATTGCTAGAAGTTCTGTATAAAGTGCAGATCCTGTATTTGACGGGCAGAACTGCTCCACTGCAGGTACTTCATGCGCCACACACAGTACTGTCTGTGCTACTTTATGAAGTCCTGCAGGTACTTGGTGTACTCAAGTATACTTTATGCTGTTGCAGGTATTTCATCTGCAGTGTACTAATACAAGTACTGTGTATGTACCACTTCAATACTTTGAACTACTGCACGTACTGTATGTACTACTCCAGGTACTTCACACTGCTGCTGTGGATACCTTGTTTTTAGGTTTGTCCCTCTCAGGTAACCATGGCGATGTGTTGACGTTTGCAGTAACCATGGCGATGTGTTGACGTTTGCAGTAACCATGGCGATGTGTTGACGTTTGCAGGTTCGTTCCCTCCCAGGCCGACGTGGCGGTCTTTGATGCGATCTCGGCCCCGCCCCCTGCTGACCTGTGCCACGCCCTCCGCTGGTACAACCACATTAAGTCCTACCAGAGCCAGAAGAACAGGTGAGGACGATGATGTCACGGATCAGGAGGGTGGAGCAGGTGCGACATCAGCGAGGTTAACCCCGCCCCCTGTCTGCTGTCAGTCTTCCAGGTGTGAAGAAGCCTCTGGGTCAGTACGGCCCTGCAGGTGTGGCCGACACCACCTCAGGCTCCGCCCCTGCGGCAAAGGATGACGATGACGACGACGACATCGACCTGTTCGGCTCTGACGACGAGGTGAGGTCACAGTGATGTCACGATGAGGTCAGCGTGTTGTGTGCGTCCGTCTGACCCTGATCTCTGTCTGGCAGGAAGACGCCGAGGCAGCCAGGCTGAAGGAGGAGCGTCTGGCCGAGTACGCCGCCAAGAAGGCCAAGAGTACGTCATCGCCCAGCCAATCGCGTCGCTCGCTCAGAGTATTGCGCTGATTGATTACTGGGCTCCTTATGATGATTGACCAATCACCATCTTTCGGCTGACGCCTGATGGACACTTTATTTTTACCTGATGAGTCTCCAATCACAACGCTTGTGTTTGCTCTGTGTGGTTTCCATGGCAACTGACTCCTCCCCCTCCCCTCGCAGAGCCCACCCTCATCGCCAAATCTTCGATCCTGTTGGACGTGAAGCCGTGGGACGACGAGACGGACATGGCCAAGCTGGAGGAGTGTGTTCGCAGCATTCAGATGGACGGGCTGGTCTGGGGACAGTGTGAGTGTCTAGTGCTGATC
>NW_007579260.1:210665-215627 GCF_000690725.1 Stegastes partitus
ACTGATCAGGTGTCTGACTAGTGCTGATCGATAACTGATCAGGTGTCTGACTAGTGCAGATCGATTACTGATCAGGTGTCTGCAGTCTATGATGATCTAACTCACCATCTTTCGACTGAAGTCTGATGGACCATCTTATGATCTGAAGCTCTGCAGATAAAAACTGATGGAACCCTTTGACCTGCAGCTTCAGGTGGGTTTCTGTGTTGATCAATAATCACGTGATTGATCTGTACGCTCTCCGTCCTGCAGCTAAACTGGTCCCGGTGGGCTACGGCATCAAGAAGCTGCAGATCGGCTGCGTGGTCGAAGACGACAAGGTGACGTGTTTTCCACTGTGGTGTTCCTGTGGACGTGTTGGTGTTTCCAGTGTGTGTGGAGGTGCTGACCTGTGGTTTCCTGTTTCAGGTGGGCACCGACATCCTGGAGGAGCACATCACAGCCTTCGAGGATTTCGTTCAGTCGATGGACGTCGCAGCTTTCAACAAGATCTGAACACAAAGCGTCACATTTAATAAAGCACTTCAACACACACCAAACTGTCTCTGGTTCTCTGATTTCAGCTTTGACCTCCAGGTGGCGCCACAGAAGTAGCCGGGTCTCCTCTGTTGCACTGTTTTTATGAAGTTATCTGTTTCCGTTAGGAGGAGTTTAGAAATATTTTGTTGCTGCGTCAGTGATGTTTTAAAGAAGTCTGATGGAGCAAATCTGAACATAACGGCAGAAAAATAAACTGTTGAAGCAGATCCAGACCTTCAGCACAGTGTCAGTGTGTTGATTTCAATCAGACCTTCTGACTGCTACAGATCAGGTATTACAGGTCGCATCTCGAGCTGTACTTCTGCTGAGTACTTCACATACTGTAGATACTGGTATGTGCTGCTGCAGTTCTCTGTGCGGCCTGGTGGCGGCAGCAGCTCCCCGCTGGTCTGCCACAGATTCAGCAGCAGAAGAAGAATCAGACCGGAAACTAAACAGAGCGGCTGATCAGCGCGC
This sequence comes from Stegastes partitus, assembly GCF_000690725.1. Classification (NCBI taxonomy): domain Eukaryota; kingdom Metazoa; phylum Chordata; class Actinopteri; family Pomacentridae; genus Stegastes; species Stegastes partitus. Next base: position 211,662 of record NW_007579260.1, read on the forward strand.
GGCGGAGCAACACTTTAATCTGCGAGGAAACTAAACAACAACAAACAGCTGCAGGTAAACAAACCCGTCATCGAGCTCTACACACCTGCGTGTTCGCCCCGAGCCAGCCAATCAGCTCCTCTGTACGGCCGCGGCGGAGCTAACAGGCTAACAGTGTGCTAGCGGCTAGCCGCATGCTAACAGCGGCCGCAGCGGCGGCGCCACGTCAGCAGCGGCGTCACCATGGTTACGGTTAGTCCGGTTTAACCTGGAGTTAGCTCGGGATTAGCGAGCCGGTTTAAAAACGGGCTATCTGATGCTCGTTAGTTTCAGACAGAATCAGCCAATCACAGCGCAGCGCCGAGCGGCAGCCAATCACAGCGCAGGATGAGCGGCGCTCTGATTGGCCGGTTGTTTGTTTGTACAGGTGGCGTCAGTAAACAGGAATGTTTACCTTAACCAGCTGAGTTTATACTAATCAGGTTCAGTTTAGTCGAGTTAACTTATAGAACTGATTAAATGTAGTTTAGTTCACTTCTTTAATGTTTATTTTAGTCAAGTTTATTCATATATTTACTGTTGAATGTTGTTTTTAATTCATAACTCACGTTTATTTAATTAGACTAATTATGTAATTAATATGTCAGATAATGTTGGATTTAATTGCATTAGTTTTAAAGTATTTAACATAATAAAACTAATGCTGGATGTTTTCGGGTTCATGTGCAGATCAGCTGTCAAAGAGAAGAACGGCTTCATTCATGTAGTTAGTTTTAGTCATGTTCCTATTATGTGTATTGATACTGTTGATTATAGGTGGAAGTCTGTGATCAATAACTTCTGGCTGATTGTTATTCTTCAGGCTCATGGACCCTCCACCTGAACCCCTCACCTGGTTACCGCTGGTTACAGCATGGCGTGCCCTGATTGGACAGACACTTCACTGACTGAACCTCCGCCAGGTGAGTGCTGAGCGTGTTTGTGTCGAGGTTAGACTTCAGATCAGGTGTGTTTTAGGTTCAACGCCACACAAAGGTGCTGTCAAGAACATTTACTGTGTTTAAGCACCGTTTGGTTACAGTCAGGTTCTGTTACAACATTTAATTATTGTTAATTAGCAGAAGAATAAATCTTATTTGTAAGTGCTGACAGCACGACGATTGTTCACAGTTACGGATGTTTGTGTGTTTCAGATCTCCAGTCAGGATGTCAGACTCCTCGGATGAAGGTAAAAACGAACCATTTCAATACTTACTTTATATTTCTCTGACTTACCCTCCTCTCTGTGTTTTCGTCAGATGACCAGAGGAAGGCGGAGCCTACCAGCAGGTGAGTCCACCTGGACAGCGTTCTAAACGCGGAGGGTCCACATCTCTCCACCAACCACACCCAGACCTGATCTTAGAAAATCACTGACCTTCATGTTGTATTTGTTCGTTCACATGATCCGTTATGTTTTCCATTATTAATGATAATAATGGTTTGGTCTCTGCACGGTGTTCTGCTGGAGAACATCAGACAAGAACACTGATCTCTAAAGAACTTTTAGAAAATGAGTTAATTTCCTCTTTTGCTTTAACTGGTGACCAACAGTTAAAGTTTAGCAGCTACGCGAACAGCTCAGTGCTACACCAGCATGAGACAGGTGAGCTCTGGAGGCAGGTGAGCCAGTGATCAGAGTTTGTTCTCTGTCTCACAGGATGTGGGCGGAGTCCCAGCCAGGTCCATCCAGATGTCAGCCCAGCAGACAGGGTTACTGTGGATACTGCAGAGTCCTGTACAGCAGCCTGGACCAGGTACAAACACCTGAATCCCACCTGTAGTCATGTGACCTGAGCTGCTGAGCCAGAAGTAACCCAGTAATGTTTGTCTCAGCACCTGTCCAGTCTTAAACACCTGGATTCGGTCCGGTCATCCTCAAGAGGCTCCAGCACCATCTCCTCAGCCAGCAGCAGAAGCAAACTAACCCTGCTGGAGCGCTTCCTGCAGNACACACCGGTAACACACCTGTAACACACCTGTAACACACCATGGGTAACATGTGCAACCTCAGGAGAGAACAGAAGCTAAAACATTACATCTGCTGTGTTCAACATGCAGCCGACTCGGAGACTGAAGCTGGTTTATGAACAGAGAACGCTGCTGATTTTATTCTGGTTGTTGAAAATAACATTTAAAAAACAGTGAGACATACAGGTCACCTGTCTGTCAGGTGAGTCCGTGATTTACCTGAGGACAGTTGGAGGAGCGAGCCTGACCCATCACTCTTCTTTTATCCTGTGAAATGTTTCTTCTTCTTCAACCCTGCGAGCTGTTTTCCTTCATGTGTTCTCATAAAGAGCAGTGTCATGAAACCTTTGAGAGCAGCTGACTGAAGCTCGGCTCTCTAACATCTCTCAGGTGTGTTCAGGTTCATTCATGCCGGCGGCCAATCAGAGAGCAGCATCCAGTGAGGGCAGGTCATGTGACTGTGTGGCAGGTCTGACTGCATTCTTTGCTGCCTGAACCCAAACACACCTGATTCCACTGAGACGCTGGACGAAGAAGCAGCTTGAGTTTTAGCAGAGACTCAGAAAAATGAACTGGAGCTAAAGTTCCTGTTTGGAGGTTATTGATCACCTCCAGTAATAACGATGACGTCATCCTCCGATCGCCTTTACAGCAGATATTTAGACAAATTGAGGAGTTTAAAACTGTAAAGTCACACCACAGTTTTACCCATCTGAACATCTTATCTCATGATTTAGTTTGTTTTTTCTTATCATGTGGACCTTTTATCATTTCAAAATCTAAATTTCAAACTTTCAACTATTTTGTGGTTTTTTTTTTTACAGTTTATCTTAAACTATTGGAGTTTTTTGGATCAATTTTATTTTTAAGTCATAATTTTGATTTTTAATATCTGAATTCAAGCTTTTTCTTAAATGTTAACAGATGAACTCAATCTAAATGTTTGAGTTTCACTTTAATCTGCACATTTTTATCAGGATTATAGTTTGTAACCAAAATAAAAATAAAACTTTATCTCGAATTATTAATATTTTACTAATTATTTGATTTCTTCTCATATTTTGTGTTTTAACACCTGAATTTAACTTCATCTTAAACTCTTTTCTCCTCAAAACTTTAATTCTGTTGAATTATTTTACATTTTCTCTCAAAATCAGGATTTTAATATTGATGTTTTGTTTTATTTCAAATGGGTTTTATCTCCTAATTAATTTAGTTTTGTTCTGATTTTTACATCGTGTCTCAGAATCTAACTGTGAATGTGTTTGAAGCTGCTGACATCAGGTCCAGTCGCCCTGAGGAGCTCCGCGGCTCTTCTCTGGTGACTCCTGTTGTGTCCCAGACTAGTTTAAATAAAGCTCTTTGATGAAGACCTCCGCCTCCTCCGGGTCAGCGGGCTGAAGGAGGAGCGGTGCCCGCTGAGGAGGAGTCTGTCTCCGGCTATAAAGGCCGCTCCTCCCGCCTCCTCCCTCCTTCTCCTTCCTCCTCCGGCGGCTCCTTCATCATCAAGATGGGCTTCGGCGACCTGAAATCAGCCTCCGGCCTCAAAGTGCTGAACGACTTCATGTCGGAGCGCAGCTACATCGAGGGGTCAGTGCAGCACAACGGTAGAACCCGTAGGGAACAGTAGAACCCGTTCAGAACAGCAGAGCTCCGCCACGGCTCCGTGCCGGTGCCGCCATCTTGGCTCCGCGCTGAGCTAACGTGGCTAACAGTTAGCCGGCAGGCTGCAGGCTGAGCGGAGTTTAAACATTAAAACTCACCGACAGGGAGCCGTAGCGGTTCTGGGACAGGTGAAAGAGCTGCCGGGAGGTTCGGCTTCTGTTCGGCTACTGTTGGGCCTCCGTTGGAGTTTAATTAGTTTATTTTATTTCCGTTTGACATGAAGAAGCTTCTTGCTGTTAGCATGGAGCCACATGGTGCTAACAGGCTAACTCCTCAGGTTGATACGTGTCACATGTCTGAACACAGTCCTGT
>NW_007579260.1:221002-227889 GCF_000690725.1 Stegastes partitus
AACGACCCCAGGTAACGAAAACCTCCTGTTTGTGTGTCTACCTCCATGTTTGTTGATTTGTTGACGTGTTTGTGTGTCCGTCAGGCCGTCCCATGCTGACCTCCCATCAGTCTCCGCCCCCCCGTTGCCGAGAGCGGAGCTTGATGAACTCCGTTTCTCTGATGAAGACAGTCGGTCTCGAGGTACCCGGGAACACCTGCCCAGCTCTGATGATGCTTCCTGTCAGGGGGCCAATCAGCAGCAAGAGGACAGCACCCGCAGCCAGTCAGGAGAGAGGGCCAATCAGGAGAGACTGTCTGCACAAATCACACAGCAGGAGGAAGGAGGGACACACTTACCACAAGCCCCGCCCCCATATTCACAAACGCCGGCCCCACAAAGGCAGACCCCACCTCCACACTGTCAGGCTCCGCCCTCTGTCCACAGGAAGGCCCACAGGAAGACCAACAGGAGGAAAACCAGTGACTCCTCGGCCTCCTCACAGCCTCACAGAGGTCCAGGCCCTGACCAGGAGCTGAGGCCCTGGACCCCCACGGAGCCGAGGCTCCAGACCCTCACAGAGCCAAGGCCCCGGACCCTCATAGACCCGAGGCCCCGGACCCTCACAGAGCCGAGTCCCTGGACCCCCACAGAGCCGAGGCCCCGGACCCCCACGGAGCCGAGGCCCCGGACCCTCATAGACCCGAGGACCCGGACCCTCACAGACCCGAGTACCTGGACCCCCACAGAGCCGAGGCCCCGGACCCCCACGGAGCCGAGGCCCCGGACCCTCATAGATCCGAGGCCCTGGACCCTCACAGAGCCAAGGCCCTGGCTGAGCTGGCAGAAGGAGAGGAGGGAGGCTCACAAAGAGGAGGCCTTCTCCTCGGACCACAGCGACCCCCTGGACCAGACTATCGAGGAGGTTTGTTTTCTGCTGTTCACAAGTTATTGTTGACCTCCGAACTTGAACGTGCAGGCGTCAGACTTTAGCCTTCATCAGCTTTTATCGGGCGTCGGATACTATCGTTTCCTCAGAGGTAATTTGAAGTCACAGTAAATCAGTTGTTTGTGTTGGTTGCTCAGGTGATTCAGGTGTACTGTCATGGCGTCAGTTCCACTCCCTGCCAGCAGGAGGACACAGAGAGCTTCCACGTCAGCCTTCCTACCTCCATGGAAACACACAGTGACGACTGGGACTCACCTCTGCAGGTACCTGTGTTTCAGCTGGAGGAGGGCTCTGTGTATTTTATTGGTACTAAAGCTGGGTGTTCCTTCGCAGGTGGTTCTCCAGCGAGGTCATGCACTTAGTGACACACCTGTCCAGGTGAGTCACACAGAGGGGCAGGACCTAAGCCGTCTCATGGATGTGCAGGTAGACCTGGAGGACCAGGTGTACTCGTACCAGCTCGACTCCGCCCTCCACAGCGACGGCAGACCAGGGGGTGGGGCCAGGCAGGACCAGGGTTTCTGGACTCTGCCCATCGAGGAGGTGCTACCTGCCCCGGAGCGTATCCCAGAATCCTTTAGGGGGAAGAGCTGGGCGCAGATCGAGCAGGAGGACGAGGAGAAGGTGGAGAGGCTGGTGCAACAGTTCAGACGAGGCCGGTTCCTCTGTTACTTCGACTCTGAGTCGCTGGCCAGGTGACGACACACTTACATGACCACGTGTTGCAAACTGACACGTATGTTGTTATCATCACGTCTGTCGTCTGCTGCAGTTCATGAACTTGTAAAACTGATGTTTTAAAAGTTATTGATGTAAATTAACTTTTTTTGTTTTGACGACGACGTCATTGCTCGCAGGTACGGCAGGAGGAACAAAAACAAGGGGCGTGGTCAGTCCAAAGAGGCGGAGCCAGACCCCGGTGTGTTGCCACTGTTGGAGCAGCCCGACAGTGACTCTGTGTACGTGAGGAGGAAGAGGCGGGGCAGGACGCGGAGCTGCAGGCTGGCATCCAGGTGTCAGGTGAGTCACACAGACACTTTCCAGAGATCATGTCGGAAGACAGACGTCTGACCTGGTTTTTCTCCCTCAGGTGGTTAAAGTTAGTCACAGCACTCAAACCGTTCGATTGGTTGTCCCGGCTGTCCATCAGTTGACAGTGGAGGCCCCGCCCAGCAGCATCCCTGCAGCTAATCAGGAGGCAGCAGAGAGGACACCTGAGGCACAGGCGTGGCGCTGCCTCCCTTCGTCGTACTACAACATCATCACACCTGTGCAGCCGCGCACCTCGCTGGTCTACCTTCTCTGTTCCCCCTCAGGTCCCGCCCCTGCCTGCACACCTTCCCCAGGCTCCGCTCCCAAACGCTGCAGGAAAAAGAGGCGTCCACTCGACCAACACGGGTTAAAGGTGAAATACAAGCAGCTTCCGGTGCGGTTCTACGAGCCTGGAACCAACCGCATCCTAAAGAACGCACCCAAGGGCTTCCTGTGGCGCCGAGGCTCCGCCCCCACAGGCCCGCCACCTTCCTGCGTACGGCAGCTGTTCCGGAGTCTGAGTCCGGATCTGAACACCGACAGACCGGCGGCGGCGGAGTGCGCCGCAGGGTCCTCCAGGGTCAAAGGTCAGCAGTCACCTGACCCACCCTTCAGCAACAGCAGCTTCCTCCTGAGCACGCTCCGTAGGGGCTCTGCTGAGACCAACATCGCCAGGAGGCGGGGCAGGATGTCTCAAGCCCCGCCCTCATCCCTCGACAGCAGGTCTGAACGGGGGAGGGGTGGCAGGAGGGAGAGGACACGCCCACCAGCCTCTAAGAGACGAACCAGGGCTCAAGCCACGCCCCCACAGCCCAGGAGGGAGGGCCTACGCAGGGCTGGACTTGGCAGGAAACTCCCTGGCTCCACAGGCCCCGCCCCCCTCTCTGCCATCCCCCCCTCATCCCGCAGGGGGCGGGGCCGAAGGGGGCGGGGGGGCGAGAGGGGGCGCAGGTAGCAGGACACCTGTCCAGGTAACAGCCTCATTAATAAACATGTAACAATCTGCTGATCGATAAACCTGATCAATCTGATTGATCTTGTCAATGTAGCAGCAGTAAAGTTTATCAATGAGGCTGCTGGACTTTACAAGATCATCTGAAGTCTGAAGTTTACAGTCGACATTGATTTCAAGCAGAGCTGTCAGAAACCTAAATCCAGTTATCATTTTTATTAGAGCTGAAGTCAGAACAGCTGTTTGATGTAAAAGTCAGAAGTTCAGGTTTTATTTGGCAGAAAAGACACATTTCAAACCTGATAATCTAAAAGCCTAAATATGGACGTTTTCATGACAGTAAAAATCGTAGGTGGATACATTCCTATAAAATCAACCAAACGTTTAAAAGTTTGAGGTCACAGCATTAAACGTTGTGTGGTCGGACAGAGGACCCAGGATAGAACCCTGTGGAACGCCACAGTGTCTGGCGTAGGGTTGTAGAAACAAACATTGGTTTTAAAATATGACAGTGTTAAAAAGCGGTTCCCCTCAGAGTGGATCCTGTCTACAGATGGTTCTGGTAGGTTCTGGAGGTAAACTGACCAGCCACCATCACACATGCTGATATAGCCTGGAAAGTTTACCCAGAATGCACTTTGTTAAGTTTCCTCTGAGAATGATCAGAACCAGAACCACGTCCAGGGTACCAATGATTGTTTCTAGTGCTATAAAATAAAAATGTCATGTGTCTATCTGCGGTACTGATGAAGTTCTGAGGCTCAGAAATGATGGAAAAAGTCCATTAAAGTGATCAATCTGGACCCTCCTCTGTGGACTTGAAGGACCTGGACCTCTGGAACATTCACAGTCTGAATATCATCAATATTTTAGGTCAAACACGTTAGAGGAAGACGATCTTTTGATTTTATATTTCATTACGTGTCCTCTGTCCAGCATAAATATAAAAATGGTAATTGGATTTTTACATTTTTTCACATCATGAAAATAAATCACACGGTTTCAGTGTTGTCATGGAAACCAAACATATTAAAAACATGCTTCAGTTTTTAACATGTTATTTAACAGAACAACAACCGAGTCGACCTGATGATGATGATGTTTGGCAGCTGGATGTTTCTGTAGAAACTCACCTGTTTGTGCAGGTACCTGTTTTATAACTTTATTTAAATACGGAGGCTTCATGCTGAATAAACAGTTTTATAACCAGAAAACGAGTCGCTGCTCACTTTGTTCTCACAGCGTCCACCAGGTGGTGGATCGCGGCTCCCACCTGCTCTGCAGCCTGCAGGAGCTCCGCCCCCTTTCCCTCACCTGGACACAAAAATGAAAACAGGTTAGTGAAGAAAGTTTACCTGATGAGTCAGACAGACAGGTGTTTGTCTCACCTGTCTGTCTCTCTGTCCACCTGTCTGTCTGTAGCTCAGTCTTCAGTCTGTCCACAGTCTTCTGCAGCAGCTCCTCCAGACTACACTTCCCACAATCCCCTCCTCCTCCTTCAGGCAGACAGGTGCCTTGTCCCTCTAACTCCGCCTCCTCTGGTCTGTGCTGTGGTCCTATTGGATGATGGAGACATGCATCATCTGCAGACTCCTCCTCACAGTGTCCATCATGTGACAGAGGAGAGTCCTGGTGGATTGTGGGAGATGGAGTTTGTAGTTCATCTACACGCCACTCCTCCTCTGCCTTCATCAGCTCCGCCTCTTCTTCTTCTTCTTCTTCTTCTTCTTCTTCTTCTTCTATGTTTGTTGGCGTGTCAGAGGTTGGCGTGATGTTCCCTCCCTGCGTGTTCTCTGTGTTCTCCGTGTCCAGCGTGCTCTCTGGCGTGTTGTCAGTGTGTGTTCGAGCCTCCATCTTGTTCAGAGCCTGAAGAACAAAAGGAGAGCTTGAAGGTCAACTACGACTCCCAGGATGCACCTCACCAACATGCAGCTAATCACAGAGCTCCCCTCAGACACCACCTGTGTGAGCATGCCCTGCAGACAGGTGTTGTGCTGTCTCAGCGTTTCCATGGTGACCTCCATCTCAGAGCACCTGTCCTCCAGGACGCCCTGCTCTGATTGGACGGTGAGCCGCCAGGCCTGCAGCTGCTGCTCCAGCAGCCTGAGGGAGCGGCAACAAACAAACAAACAAACAAACAAACAAAAGCTCTGTGATGCTAGACAAAAACATGATGATAAACTGTGATGAACACAACGAACAAAACAATGATAAACAACACAACAAACAATGCATCTGAGGGAGATCCAGCTCACCATTTGTCTCTCTGCAGGTTTCTGACTTCAGTCAGAAGCGACGCCTACGACAGGAAACCGTCATGTTTACGTCATGTTTACAAACACATGTGCTCTATAAATAATCTTTATCCATAAATAAAGTCTAATTGATCAGAGGTCACCTGCTGACTCGGCGTCTCCTCGTCCGTCTGCAGAGCTTTCGTCGAGCACTGAGACGAAGGCCGCCGCCCCGAGGCATCATGGGAAACCTCTCTGTCAGAGGAGGGACTGTGAGCTGCGTCAGCCAATCGTGTTGAGGCGTCAGAGGGGGGCGGAGCTCTGAGTGGAAAACCGCTTCATCAATTTGACGTGCTCGACCAGGTTGTTTGACTGACAAACAGCTGCCTCACCTGTTCTGAGTCTCCGCTGGCTCCGCCCACATCAGGACTCTCTGCCTATCAGCTTCTCTTTGAGTGTATCGCCGTGGCAACAGAGAATGACGAGCACTGTGCACTAACGAGGACAGAGACTCTCTCCAGGTGGGCTGAAGAGATGCACAGTCAGTCACACCTGTCTCTGTTCTCACCTGTCTGTTCTCACCTGTCTGTTCTCACCTGTCTCTGTTCTCACCTGTCTGTTCTCACCTGTCTGTTCTCACCTGTCTCTATTCTTACCTGAGTGCAGAACTCGAGCACTGGATGGTGGGTTTTGTGTTTCCTGGTTCGTCGGTCGGTCAGGAAGCAGCTCTGACACACGTGGACGTTAACACACTTCATACATCGATACCTGAACACACACACAGGAGGTGATCCATCGCTCACCTGGACTCACCTCAGTAGAGTCTAGTTAACATCACTAGGGTCTAGTTAACACCGGCAGGGTCTAGTTAAGAGCTCGGAGGACTCACCTGAGCCCGGTGATGGGGAAGGTCTTACAGGTGTGGCAGCGAACATTGTGGCTGATGTTCTGACCGATTGACAGCCGGTACACAGTGGGTAACCATAGCAACAGGCGTGGCTCGCTCTGCAGCCATGACATCACGTATTCTTCGCTGGCCGTCGGGGTCACCACCTGTAATCATGCTCAGTCAGTGTGTTTCCATGACGACTGCCAACCACCTGCGGCCGAGTGTTTGCGCGTTCTCACCCCGTTGAAACACGACCTCACCGCCGCCTCCACGCCGCCGAACACGTCCTCCTCCTGCACCGCTGCAGGAACCTGAACACACAGGTTACAGAGAGCAGGAGGAGGGAGGCATGCTGGGAAACGTAGTCTGAACTGGGGTTACCTGGCTGAGGTCCTGCAGCAGAGATCGGAGGCCGGACCTGCTGACAGATCCTGAGCTGTTCCCCGAAACGCTCACCAGACCTGCAGGACGTGATTCAAAGCATAAAATCTAACATACTTAAACTACAAAATCAGGTACAAGTGTATTTCCCACATTAGGTATGACAGTAGTTTCACTACTTTTGACAGAGTTACACATGATGAACAACACTGACATTATTCCATGTTTGTTCTTATTTTCTGTTATGTACCAAATATATAAAATATGATTTCATTCTAATATTCTGAGTCTTGCAAAAATAGCAAAACCAACAATCGGTGTCAGACCTGGTGTTCCTCATGGCTCCATTTTAGGCCCCTTGAGCTTCTGATTTACGACACAGATGTGCTCCATCGCATTTTCTACTTGCAGATGAAACTAAATTACAGAAATCTTAAGATAGCAATAAAAACTAGAAAATTTCCTTGCAGA
>NW_007579261.1:0-122121 GCF_000690725.1 Stegastes partitus
GGTGAAATAATCGATGTGAGTCAAGTAGTCGTTCTTTCTAACCTGCCCGGAAGCACCAGGTTAAAGGATCTACGGTATCTTTTGATCAGTCCAAACTGCTCACTATAATCATTGCACTTGAAACTTCCACAGTCTTCTCTTCCACACAATATATAATATTTAATAGTCGCATCAATATGTTACCAACCATTCCTTTTGATGCTTGACATCTCTGGACCTTTCTTTTTGTGTTTCTGCCCGTTTCGGCTGCTCCGCAGAGGTGGCCTCCTTTTGAGGATTACGACTCTGTAGATGAGCTCCTCTTTCTATTTCGAGCACACCCTTTATTGTGGTGCAGTTTGATGATCTCACAGACGGCTTTCTCTGGTCAAGCTCTGTGCTTTGAGCTAGTTTTAACTTGTTCAGATCCTGAGCCACAAGGTCTGATCAATGAAACCTCATACAGAGTCCAGCGCAATCATTCCAATCAGAGTCAGGGCTGCTGGGTTGAGCGCGAAGAGGAAAATCAGCTCACCACCACCCACCATGGTCACCCGGCCTCCATAGCCTATGGATACTGGTAAATGGGCATGAGCGCGGTCATCCACATGGTGAGTCAGTCTAATAAGCTTCGTAAGTGGGTGGGCAGCAGTCAGGTCACCTCAGCAGGACTCGACTCGAACAAACACCCAGCAAAAAAGTATATTTCTTCTCCGGCTCTACAATCCAATAGCTTTTATCTCGGTGTCGCTATGGGGACAGAGAATAGTACGGCATCATTTGAAGGTTTTGTTCGAGTTAGCGGTGAGAGATTATGATGTCAAACAATAAAAGGCAGTTGACAGCACGGCGCTGAAGCCGGCGGCTGGAGAACGGAGTAAAACGTGCGCTGCATCGGCTTCTTCATTTGGTCAAATTTCTTTGAACAGAAAAGGTTGAATCAATCGTCGGGAGATTTTCTCTTGACCGGATGATACGCCGGAATCAATACTTCAAAAAGTCTAAATGACAACCACCTTCTTATCTGCTCCCTTCCTTCTCCGTCTCTCCACAGCGACGCACACATGCACGCTCGCTCATTCCTGTTCTTCAGGACTAATTACTTTAAATGAAAAAAAAAAAACCTCTCCTTTGGGGCACCAATTTCACCCAGTGTCTGATGAGCAGAAATTACATGTCTAATGGAATGGAATAGTTGTGCAAATTGAAGAAATGAAACACACTTTTTTTTTTTTTTTTTTTTTTTTAATCTTAGCGCCACCTTAAATTAGATTTTAATTTGGACCACACTCACACATAATGGAGTGCAGTAAGCCTTCTTTGGCACCTCTCCTAATTGCCTGTGGCTTTTCTTATTTTTGCAGATCGCCCTCTGTATCCATTATCAACTCCACTGGCTGCCATTGAAGCAGAACCACTCCCTGTGTCCAAGCCTCTTTTTTTTTTTGCTTCACTATGACTAGAACAGGAGGGAAAAATGCTATAAAAAGAACATTGTGCTGACCAGACAGAGTTGCCTCGCATGGCAGAGATATTTCCCCACTTCTGGAACAAAAAAAAAAGAACAACCAGGCAGAATCCTCCAGCATGGTAGAAATATGGCCGTGCTCCTGGTTGAAGAACCTGCCTGCTGGGCATTGCTCTGCCAACCAGAGCAGCATAACTCTGCCTCTGGCTACTAAACCATCAGCTAACTCCCTCCCTGTTCTTCTGGAACTGACGTGCAGCTTGTTCAAACACGGGCAGTATTTCTGCCATGCAAAGAATCCCACATTATTTACAGCGCTTTAGTCTGGTCGGCAAGGTAAACGCTGAGGGTCGCTTTGACTCAGAGGCAATTTATGACTTTATTTTAGCATTGCAGCTTGATAATAATGCTGTAGACACGCTGTGGCATGAGGCAACGCTCCTCCTGATAGCTGTTTGGGCTGCAGTTACATAATGATGTGGCTACAAAAATAAAAAAAAACCTTTATGTAAATCGTGCATAAAATGTCTTGAACAGAAAAAACAAAACAGTTGGATTATAGGAGCTGGTGTTCAAGCCTTTAAATATAGAATTACTTCTCACGACCTCAGTGCAGCGAGACACGCATCAGTGTGAGCGTCGGCTTGCAGTCATCTCCGGTGCATTGTTTGTTCTACCTTATGTCAGGAGCCATATGCTGGTCACATTCTCTGACTCATGAGCAGGAAACAGTGGCGCACACTGTGTACAAGGCAGCGGCCTGACTTGTAAATGCCTGCGCTATTACCACAATCAGCACCACACACAAAACACAAGGCCGTAAAAAGCTTTACAGTTTCTTTCTTTCTTTCTCCTGCCTTTGCTTTCTTATGGGGGAGGAGCGGCATAAGCTGAGGAATGTTTGCTTTGCCTCCCTCTGTCTGAGCCCATCTGAAAAAATGTCTGAGTTGCAAAAAAAAAAAAAAAGAGTGAAAGAAAAGACAAGATACAGCTGCTGGAGTTAAAAATAAACAGAAACTGCACTTACGGGAAGAGGGTTGATGAGGGCTTTTAGAGGACGACCTCGAGGCCCAGAGGTCACACGGCGTTTGTGAGAGAGAGAGCGAGATAGAAACAGAGACAGGAACTTGTTTTCCATTACAAAAAGCCTGCCGAAGATAATAAATTGTAAAAGCGAGATGTGAAATGATTAAATTAGGAATGTGCTGACTTCGTTGAACACACTCTGCACCATTAAACACGTTACTCCAGTCCAATTTTACGTCATACTGAATGTGGAAAAACTATTAAGCTTCTTAAAAAACCTCCAACAATAATTCATTCATCCATTTATTCATTCACTGTATCTGCTTATCCCTATTTAGGATTACGAGGGCCCGGTTCCAGCATACCAACTAAGATTCAATGATAATAAAAAATTAGGATTCTGCTGCGGTACACTATGTGCTGATGTAAAAGTTTAAAAAAAAACAAAAAAAGCTTTCACATCATACATGAGGGAATTCTGGCAGCTGTCAAGATGCTCCTCGGATAATGTAAGCCGGGGAGACGAGGCAGATATGTTGAAAGAATTGCAGTAAGAATAGTAACTTATCCACGGCGCCGGCTTCTTCTTGGACTTACAGCTGAGTCACTAACCCCCAAGTGTCCCCGTGCTCTCTGCTTTACCTCTTTAGAAACTTATCCGTGTGTGTGTGTGAAAACTGTGTCATGTACAATCTGGAAGACCTTTTTCTTTTTTTCGTCTCCTTCCATTGTTTGCACTCCATCCCTGCTGCACGGAGCCAAAGAGCAGCGTCGAGGCGGCTCGCATCCTCGCTGAGTAACCGGCGGAGTCCTTTTAAAGGGGCCAAAATAGCTCCGTGATAAATTAGCTGCAGGAACATGGAGCCAACATAAAAACTGTATTTATGGATGGCACTGTAAGTCTTACAGTAAGCGAAAAAGGAAGGAAGCGCTACACGCCGCCCTCGCCTGTGTTGTTGGTCAACTCTGAAAAGATGATATCAGGTTAGAGGTGAGACACGTGCTAATCAGCGAGCAAAGGTTAAAGCTACGACTCCCTCCTGTTTGTTATTACGTAACGTCCAATTACGCCTCCCCGACGACGACGCGCTACTTGTGCGAGATAAAATTCAAAAGCTTAATAATTCACGGTTGTGTAAGATTTTTTCTAGCGGGAGATTAAAAAACCGCAGGATTTTTCCAAGCGATAAGCTGGAACGACACGGTGCAACATGAGCGCTGATGAGTGGATCTTTTATAACTCCGTGTCATGGCGGCGGCTCAGAGGTCGAGCAGAGACGCAGAGGTTTTGTTTTTATTTGAGTTATTAAAATGCCTCTTGGAGAAAGTTTCGCTTCAGCCTCTAAACGTCAGAGTTTCTCCATTTACCAAACATTGCCCGTCGGCCAATTAACCCGAACCCTGCCTACACGATTCCTCCCAGCGCGTTGTTGAGAAACATTTTCACAGATATAATGTCTGCGGCGTTGAATGCTGATGCTACTTGCTCAAAAAGAATACGGCGTGGAGTGTGTCGCGTGGAGAATTACCTGCGATAAATAAAAGCGGCGGGAAGGAGGAGGGGGGGAAGAAGAGATAAAGCGAGAAAGGTAAAAAAAAAATAGCGCCCACCATTTTGCAAGATTTGTTGTGTGAAATAGCCGGCCATTATCTGGACAGCACAGGGAAAGGTTTTAGCACAGTGTGAGGAATGCAAAGGTGTGTCCCGGTGTGTAATTAACAGATAAAACTGTTGGTTCATTAAATGCATATGCAGTGTCATGCATTCACTATGCCAGTATTGATCGCCCCGGACATCGCCGCGCACCTCCCCGCTCACCGGACTTCTGACACACTGCATCCATCACGCCACCTACCTCCACCATATTTATAGAATTTTAATTAGCTCTGAGCTCCAGCCAACATCATTAGCTTTTCTCTCTCTCTCTTGCTCGCTCTCTTTTTTTTTTTTAAGCAAACAGCCATGCATGGTAATAACGGCGTTGCGAGACAGAAGCAGTGGGTACAAGGACACGGCATCAGAGACACAGAGAGAGAGAGAGGGGGAGAGGACGAAAGGTTGACAGTTTAAAATGACAATGAAAAATGGAAGCGGCGGAAGAGAAAAAAAAAAAGAAAACAGCACAACATGTGGAATGCAGGCAAGTAATGTCACCTTGGAATAATTTCAGTATGATTAAATGAGCGGTTCCAACCATTCCTCTGTGATGACAGTATCTGAAAACAGTCAATACAACCGAATCCCGAGGAGATGGGTGTGAAGTTTGGTGGTGGTGGGGGGTGTTTCTTTCTCTGCAGATCAAGTTTGGCCTTCGAACAAGCTTATAGGAAAACATGCTGGAAATAATAGATAATGCAAATGGATGCAGAACCTGCCCGTATGGAGCATGTGCAGGTTTTATAAATATAGACAAGCACTCAGAGAAACTAGTGTTATAAAAGAACTTCTATCACGTTGCTGGTGGAGACACACGTGGGAAAAGCAAACACTGTGATTATAAGGTCTTCCATTAGTTGGAATAACCGGTCGAGGCAGACGGCCGCCCTCGCCGAGTCTGGTTCTGCCGGAAACAAACTGTTTTAAAAAAAAAGGAGGATGTTTTCTTCCCACTGACGCCGAGAGCTCGCGCCGAGGCAGTGATTGGGTTTCTCTTTATAACATAATGTAGTAAGGTCTTGACCTCGCGGCGCCAAAGATGGTTTGATGAATAAAAAGGAATCGAAAAAAATTTAAATACCATCTTGGCAGCCTACTGGTTTTTAGCTTTTGAGATAAAATAACTACTATTAAAATAAAAAAACAACACATGACAAAGAGAGATTATCTAGATGCTCATTTTTAAATCTAAAAAACAAACTGTTCCATTATGCTGCATTCGTACCGCGGTGGAAAACAACATTCGACTCATAACCAGGAGTGAAAACAGCCCTCGTTTCACCAGATCCGCTCTCAGCTGCCTAAAGAGGCACTTCTCTTCTTTTTTTTTTTTCTCTACTGTAAATTCACTGTGATCTTGTGATTCACGGACGTGACCCTCCGGCCTGCTGGGAGATACGGCGCTCGCGCACGTTCACTCGCCGGGTGTACACAGACGCACACTATCGCACAATACTCACTTAAGGGTGACCTAATTAAGCCTGAGGGTAGGTGTAATTACATGCAACCTTCATCTGCCCTGCTCTCCATTGTTATGGCTACTCGCTGGCGATGGACAGAGCCGCTGCTGTGGCCCAGGGATTCTATCATTTTCATACCATTACATGTTTAATTCCACAGAGACACAAACATAATTTCAAAAGTTTCAAAGGGCTATATTTAGCCTTGGCACGCTGCCTTAGTTATCCATTTATGGCAGCGTGTATAAGATCACACTGGAGTCTTTTCAATTGGTTTGATATTGGTACACAATAAGTATTCAAACTACTAATGAGCTGATCTCGTAGTAATCGGCGTGCGATCATTTTGTGCTTTTCTAGCTGCACGCGCGCTGTAATCCTGAATGCAGGTGTGTAATAGATGTGTGTTATTTTTAAAACCCACTATGTGAGCTCTAAAAGCAGCTCTTCAAGGCTACCTGTTTTCTGCTGGCAACACACTCAGCCATTAGTCTCCCGGTTATTAATGGAAAATGTTTTAACTCATAAATATACCGTCCGCAACCGGGAATTCGTGTAAATGTTTCTCGCCGCATAATCCGTTAGCGGTATTAATAGAGAGAGCTTCCGGTTTAACGTTGACGATGATGAAGCTTCGCCTGTTTGCTCAGTCGAAATGTGATTTATCTGTAGATATTTCAGGCTCCCTGAGTTACCGCTGGACATATAGATACCTAGAATTTATTGGTTTTATTGGAATTGTTGTTTTTTCTTAATTGTTCATTATTTTGTTTTATTATCTTATCCTTTTTAACTCCACTGACCCGTCATTCTAAATTCATGCTGACAAGGTGTTTTCAAACCCAAAGAACATCATTTTAAGTTGTTTATAGACAAAGCATGACGTCAAAATAATTGTATTTTACTCACTTTAAATGCTCCAAATGTTTAGATTCAAGTCAAATAGACGGACGAATGTTCAAAACGTTTGCCAACATGATGTCATTCTGTTTTCCTGTCGCCATAATGGTCGTCTTTCCACAGATGTTGGTGGTATTTTAGTAGATTAACGTCCTGCACCGCTTAAGATTATGTTGTTACTGGTGATGCACGATATTAAATTTCTGGCCGATACCGATATCCGATATTTCTGATGTCGCCGATAACTGAGATTATACAATTTTTGTTTACACCGAAAGAAGAGTATAAGGAAGCACTGAGAGGACCTGAAAACTCTTCAAAAGAAGTCAAATTGGACCACATAGTCTTCTTTATTACATAACAAACGTAAAACATATTTAATGTTAAGGATCATTTAAGTAGAAACAGCTGTGAAATAGCAGCGATGTCAAATGGAGAGACGAAGGCGCTAATGTTAGACAATCATTGTTTTTTTAAAGGATTTTTTTGGCCTTTTTTGCCTGTATTTGACAGGACAGTAGAGAGTGAGAGAGTGAGTGGGGAGATAAATGGGGGAAGGACCTGCAGCGAATGGCCATGGGCTGGATTCGAACCCATGACCACTGCGTCGGGGACTGTAGCCCCTGTACATGGATCGCCAGCTCAACCAGTTGAGATATAGCCCAATCGTTGTTTTTTTTTCACATCGGCTAAATTTGTTCATCAGACTGATACCGATATATTGGAAAAAAACACTGATATCGGCCGATACCTATGTGGTCGCCGATATATCATGCATCCCTAATTGTTACTACCAGCATGTTTTCCTAATGTTTAAGACATATTAATCATCTGACTAAGCTAAACCATACTTCAGGGCTGCACAGCTGTTAAATATTTCTGGTTGTGTTAAAATACACAGAAAAAAAACGTACCTACGATACAGAGCACATCCTGTGCAATGATAGGGTCTTCAAACATGGCATTTTAGGATTAACATTTTAACCATAAAGCAACTTAAGGGATCAGGGTTTAGGATTATAGCCACACTTGACTCCTAACAGTGGTCCATGTGTGCGTTTTTTCCTCTTTTTTTAATTTCTCTCCAAACAATCGATCATCCAGCTTTGTCCTACGGCGTCGTTTAATGTCTCCAAATGCAGATTGCAAGTCTCACCGTGCATGCATACATTTCGCGGCAGTGACTTTATTAATGCCCTCGGTGAAAGAAGGTCTGGATCAGGGCTGTGTGATCTGTGCAAGTTATGGAAGGGGAGGGCGATGAAGATCACCGATAAGGAACGTTATCACACGAGCTGTCATATGTGGCAGCGGCGTGCTGGAGGCCCCGTAATTATTCACAGGCGCCCGCTAATACATTCATTCCATTAGAAGAGGGATTGATCGTGCCGGACAGTGACCTCCCCCCGCCCCCGAAAGGTCAAACTAGCAAGGTGTCGGCCATTCTCGGAGACCTGTATTTGTGGGATGCATGGGGGGTGCTCCCTCAGTAAGTAGCAGTTAATCACTATGCACATATTAAACGAGACCCTGCCAAGACTGAATATAAATGACTTTAAAAGAAACTTAATAATGTACAGAAATAATTCAACCACAGCGAGCACAATTAATGAGACGGCACTGATATTATTTTGATTCCCATCAACTTTTCAAGCATTAATTTGGGTAAAAATGTTTGCCAGACGTCTACACTGTATGTTGTGTATATGTGGGGGGGTAAAAGGCCGCACACAGAGGTCCAGTGTATCGTCGCATTTCACGCTGGAATTAAAACAAAACGCAACAATTCATTCCACGGCGTCGGATGTGCCGATGATGCGGGCTTTGATTTGACCTCTCGGTGGAGAGGATGAAAGGTTAGAGGAAAGGAATGACTGCCAAATGTACTGGCATTGATTTCTCCTCCTCCTCCGTCATTCGTTTACCTGTCACTCACAATAGATGGAGTGATTTCTGGGATGTTGGGGTGGCAATCAATGAGAGAAGAAGAGGTAGTTTTGATGTGTAGGAAACCAAGAGAAGAAGAGAGAGAAAGCTCAGCCTTATTTAAAGGTACAGGCGAGGCGAGCGGAGGGAACAGCAGGGAAACAGGTGATCCCGCATGTAAAGCAACTGGGTCAAGGTTGCCCGTTTGCTGAATAAGAAGTGAGCAGGTGTTAAAAATGACACGTTACGGCGACGTTGTGACAGAGGGTAATTACCGGAGCTGTGTTCCGGCTGACGAGGGATTATTTTATAACACGAACACTTTTTTTTTAATAAAGCAAAATAAACGCCCACAATCGTACCGATCATTCACTAAAAGGAGCTCCGGATCAATGCATCTCTTGTATCTGTCCGTCTGCCACGAGGAACGTTCACTCCTGCATCTCGCTATTGTATTTGTGAGTTCATGCACACAAAAAGTGACGGGAGAACGATTTGCTGTTTTCCAGGGAGTTAATTCGGAGACTATTTCCGAGCAAAGGCGTCCTGCAGAGCTTCCAGGAAACGACCGCGCCGAGCCAAGAAATGTATATAACCCAGTGTCGACTCGCTTTTTATTTTACAATCAATTAAACAAATGAGATATACTGTACGTGTTAAATATTGAGATTTAGAGAGCTGCTAGTAGACAGATTTTGTCACCTCTAGACTGGCTATATATATATATATAGGGTAGCATGTCTGCAGGAGGTATGCAGGCGCAGAACTGAGCACCTACATGCATGAAACACACGTGTGAAATATATATATATATATATATAGGGTAGCATGTCTGCAGGAGGTATGCAGGCGCAGAACTGAGCACCTACATGCATGAAACACACGTGTGAAATATAAAAATACACTTTGGGTGACATTTACATGCATGTAGCACAAAGTAAACATCAGCTGTTTGGCCATTTTTTTGCAGTATAAAAGCAAAAAAACGTATTTTTCTACATTTAACACACATGCATCAGGAATTTGATGAACACAGAAACCAAATCAGTTCTGTCGGCAGATCCTGCACCTTTCAGAATACAACATGAGACGTATGTGTAAAAGTAGTGCGCCGCCGTGATTCATTTTTTTTCCCGTATTGATTATCCAATTTACAAACTCGGGTCTTCACAGACATCTATCACTTGGCTGCCAATTGTCTGGGAATGCAAGCCAAGTGAACTCAACGGAGCACGGCAGATTTGTGTGATGCCGCTCCGTTTTGAGCCGGCTGCGTGAGATATGGGAGCAGCCCGCCGCGTGTTTTCAGTTGTGCACATCATCATTTGCCGGTCTATTTGTGCTGCACTCGCTGTCCGCCGGCCGTGTTGTTGCGCACCGAGCCTTCTGATAGGACGAGGTTGATGCAGGCCTGACAGCAAATCGATGAATTGTATACCCTTAGCATCAGTGTTGGTGGATATAAAAAAAAAATGTCTTTTGAGCTCAGTCTCAGGACATGAAAGGGATCAACATGTAAGAGGTGTCAGTGTGGTTTAACTTGCTCAGACTTTGGTATAAAGAAACAACAAAGTGGTCGCAGGGCTTAGTGAGAGATTTGCTGCTGTGCAGTATTGGATTTTCTTTTTTTTTTTGCTACCACCGTGGATATATTTATTCAAAGATAATGAAGTTGTATGTGTGTGTGTCCTCTTATACATGCAGTGTTTGCAGTTTTTACATATTTTGTCCCACTGGGACTTGCTGATACAGATCCTCAGTGACTGATACACAACTCCTCTTTGTCGTGTTATCTGCAGAATATGGAACAAGCACACATTCGTCCAAACATACCGCAGGAAATAGTGTTCCCCTAACTGTTTACATTCAGTCCAGTAATCCTTGTTTTGTTTTTTTTTTTAAATTTATATATTTATTTTAAATGTAAGTGGTTATTCATGGCTTAAAAAGTTCCCAAGTATCCTCATCAATATGTAAATTTTTTTGTTATGGCCATTGAGCTTCGAGGTCTGAGGGGGCCGAGATTTGGTTGCGCGCTGTGTATCTGCAGCTTCAACCTTTAGCTCATCGTGTTTTTGACACCTACAGTGTCAAAAACATTCCCTGAAGTAAAATGTGCAGTGGGCCAATTAAATTCCACACTAAGACTGTGTGGTTATCAGGGCATAACCCCCGGGTGAGACTATGTTTTGTAGTCAGCTGAAGTCTCTTTCTGCACCCAGCCAAGAGACAAGCAGCGAGGCAAATGCAGCAGCTCACACAGAAGGTGGTCTGATCAGCCTTATAGATCTTCACCGCGGGGGGTTTGACGCCGAGCGCCCAGCTAGCCTCCTCCTCCTCCGAGTTAATGCCAAACATCAGTCCCCAAAATCAACTCACATGAAAACCGTCTCACCTCTTTGTGTGTGTGCGAGGCTCTCTGCCTCTCTGCTCTTAATCTACCTGTTTATCCTCCCTCTCCTCAGCCTGCCGAACCCCGTCTATCTCTTTCTTTCTACTCAGGCGACTTGCACTGCTGATCCTTGCATGTTCGCCTGTTAAATCCTAGCAGTGTGGCTGTTAAATTCTTGCAGTTAGTGAAACATGACAGTAAGATTTCGCAGAGGGCTCGCTTTGATTATCGCAGCTACAGAGGAAAACACTTTGTCAGGTCGTCGTTTTTTTTTTTTCTTCTTCCCATCAGTTGCATGTATCGGGGCCACTGTGCTAATATGTGGCACTTCTGACGGGCAACAACGTCAGACTGAGACTCTTAGTCAGACAGTCTTTCTTCTCTGAAGGCTTCCTAGCATCAGCGATGCCCTACTGAGATGCCAGCTATTGTCTGCAGCCGTTGTGTTTTTAAGCGTATTTACCACAGAGATTATGCCGTCCTGTACTTTTGACATACAGCAGCTGAAGAAATCGTTTCAACCTCATACCAGCAAGACCAAGACAAGCTGTGAAGTTCTCTCAGAACATTGTTCAAAGCCTAATCACCCAACACAGAGTGAGATCTGTAGTGCAAGTCTCAGCTGGGTGAACAGTAATGAACAGGAACAATACTTTATGAGGTTTTTCTTCGTGTCCTGTGACTGCCGCCACATTCTGACCTTCAGTTTATTGTACTCCAGTACTTCTGTTCAATAAAGACAAAAAACCAGCAGATAATTCAGCCACACATCCGCAGACGTGTCGCCATGGAGCGTACAGTAAAGTGTGGTCCTCTGGTTCTCGTTAGGAGAAGGTGGGCTTGTGTGTGTTTGTTATTTTCGTGTGTTTTTTAGTGGAGCTCTGATTGAAATCCAGAAGAAATAATGACATATTTGTTAAGACACTGTGTACAAGAGGTCAGTAAACTCATCAGCCTTTCTGGAGATACGCACTTCAGATTCACACCCGTTCACTTTTGCCACAGGTGGATTGTCAGGCTCCTTTTTTTTTAATTATGGAAATGTACTTTTTCTCCACCCATCAATCTACCCTCAGCATCTCATTCTCATGAGATCTTCTGTTTATGTTTGTTTTTGCAGATTTATTACAAATCAAAACCTGAAATCTCTCATTTGCAAAAGTCTTCAGACTCCTGGTCCCGTTACAGCTTCAAACCTTTTTGGATGAGTCTCTGCAAACTTCACACACCTGTGTATTGGCTTCAAGCTTCTTCCAATTGGTTGGGAAGCATCTGTATACGAGGGCTGAACACTTATCCGATTTTAAATCAAAAAAATGCAACTACAAAATCACAAATGCTGCCAATGATGTTGTAGAGCAGGTCTGACCCCAGGGTTTAAATCGGTGTCAGCGGTTAACTGGCCTTCCTCCTCCTGTGATAGTCGTGTTTTTAGTGGCATCTCATGTGGCAATGCTCCATCACCTGCTTTAACTCTATCACACGGTGCAAATTGGACTGAAACCTGAAAATCTCTGCTTGAGATATCTTCTCCTCAGCTATCTTCAGGTGTCTCCACAGATGTGCTGAGGGATTTAAACTGAAGGATAGCCAGAGACTTGTCCTGAGGCCACTGCAGTGTTGTCTTTGCTTTCAGCTTTGTTTCCCCGTTGAGCAGACGGGTGAACCTTCACTCCAGTGTTCGGTCGTATGGACTCTGGAGCTGCGAGGATCTCTCTATAACTGGCTGCATTTATTCTCTGTGTAGATCTGATGAGTCTTCCTGCCACCATTACATGATGCTGCCACCACCATGCATCACGATCGGGGGGTGAACGGTGCCTGGTGTTTGATTTCTGACCAGATAGCTCAGTTACAAGCTCTACCATAAAGGCCTGACTGATGACATCATCTTAGGATGGTAGCCCTTCGGACGAGCCTATGAAGAAAACCTCTGAAGCTCTGTTAGAAGGACCACTGGCTCTGACCAAAGACCTATTTCCTCCGTTGCTCGGTTTTGGCCCGATGGCTAACTCTGTGAAAAGTCCTGATGCTTTCAAACTTCTTCCCTTTCACAATTATTGAGGCCACTATCCTCCTGGGAAAACTCAAAGCTTTGCCCGGATCTATGCCTTGCCCCATTTTTTTTTTTTTTTTATCATGGGGGTCTACAGAGAGCTTCTTGGACTTCATGGCTTGGTTTTTGTCCTCACATACAGCGTGCTCTCTTGGAGGCACTGATAATACAGTAAACATATGTGGGCGCTGGCATCTTAAAATGGCTGAGACTGTTTGAACAGTGACTTGAATTGGACGACACCACTTAAAATAATGACATGATTTGGAGTCCCACGGGGTCTAAATAGATATTTGTTTTTCAGTAAATTAAAATTCGAGCAACTGTGGCGACACAAAGTGGTGATCACGATCAATCAGATCAGCAAAAACTGTCTTTAAGTCTCCCACAACAAAATAGGAGAATAAATACGACTATTACTATTAATAATTATGGGTTTGATTAAAATAATTAAATTAGCATTTATACATATTTCCTTCGACTGTTTATCACTTGAATCCTTTTTTTGCTAATTAAGACCAAGATGTCTCACTGAGGCTTTCCGCTGCTAAACAGATTTATCTAATTAATATGTAAGCTGCACGTTGCAACTGATATGAAACTCCAGGAAGAAACACGATACCTCAAACAGTAGCGAGCGATTTAAGTTTGTGTTTGTTGAGCTAAATGCAAGAAAAGTTTCGAGGGTGCTTTTAAAAGACGGTGTTATAAACGTACAACCCACACTTTCTGTCAAATCTGTCAGTGTTTCTTTTAATTATATTCTCTCTTTTGTAAGCGACACCAGAAGTATCACAGAATGCTCACGCTAAGAGCCTTTAGAAATGAAATTTTGACTTTTTGTTCATGAGTGTTTGCTTACGATAAATAAAGCATAACGCAGTCCTTACTGGGAATGCGGAAAGTGTGAGGTATAATGAATATTTAAGAGCTGGTTAAACATTCGAGGCAATAAAAGTGTACGTTTTTAATAAACTATCATCACTTTGGTCGGTTTCGCCCACTGCTTTGGCACTCCACCCCGGAGAGGCGCTGGTCAGGCCCAATCTCGCTAATGAGCTGGGAGGTAAAGCACACATGCGGCGAGAGGAAGCCTGATCTCGCTCGATAAGTGACACCGAATGTAAGTGAAGGGGACGATGAGCGGTGATAACTGTACGGTCTGGCATATGCCACATCAAAGTGTGATGAGGCTCCTGCCACAGCTCGTCACGTCACTTCACTTTAACGCCGCTGTTTCCACTTCACAGCTTAATTGAAGTGATTTCAGGTGTTTGGTTGCACGTGTGACAGACGGAAGAGCGTCTTCACTAAAAGAAAATCAGCCACCTTCTACTAATATTCCCCCCACAGCCCGCCGCCACACTCAGAGGAGAGGTAAGTGTGACACCTAGTGGCCGTCGCTGTAACTGCAGCTTGTGTTTAATGCAGCCTTCGACGACGACAACAAAAAAAAAGGAGGGGAACTGAATCGCACGGATGTGAATCAGTTAAAACAATACATAATTACAGCCTCTTTTTCCAGCTCGTCACAGCAATCTGAAGGAGTCCTCTCGCATGCGGCAACACATTCAGTGATTAAATTATTCACAACCTAAATTCCATATATACGTGACCTCATTTGTGCTCTCCCAAGGCACACCATGAGGAAATCACTTTGTCATGTGCAGCGATAGCAACTGAAACATCTCGCACATGCCACTTACAGCCATAAATCCCGAGGCCAGAGTCAACAGGGGGTTAAGAAGTTTGCGCGCTCGACGCTCTTGGCAGCTGAAGGCAACTCCTCCATATTGAAGTCAGACGAAAGCCAAGTGTCCTCAGACTCTCTGGTGGAGGGTGAAAACACCCTATCTGGAGAGATTGTTTTCACAGTATGACGAAAACTAATTACAAGCAATAAATTAATTTCACGCTACTGCTTTAGAATTAATTGCATCTTTACAGAAGTGACTGGAAGTGATGGCTCAAGCAGCCCTGATAAGGACGGACACACAAAGTGGTCGATTGAATTACGCGGCTTATCAGCGCCGTTGCTTCACATAGGGGATGCATTTGATAAAAACAGAATATTATCTAAAACTCTCATTTGTTGTCGTTTTAATTGCTGCTGAGGTATTTTTGTCATGCAGCTCCCTCGGCACATACCATATGCTAGGACAGCTGAGCGTGTTGTTTTGCGTAGAAGGCCATTACAGAAACGTTTCTTGTGTTTTTTTGGTACGAAAATGTGTGAAAATATAATTCATTGTGGTAAACGAGTGAGGCAGAATGGTGCTTCTTTTTTTTTGTGATATAAGATCAAGTGCTGTCGTACCAAACTCCTTCCTCCCCGGCTCTCAGTTTGAACTTAGCTGATAGATTTCACACTCGCTGGGGTTGTGAGCGCCTATAAATAAACTGTGCCAATTGATTTTGCTGTTCAAGCAACGTTCACTCCCGTGTCTCAATGCTAAGTCATCTCTGTGTTAGTCAGAAGTTCCTGAGAGCTAAACAGAGAGCGTGGCTTCCTTCACCCGTAACATGTCACATTTCTTGGGAAAAAAAAGACGTTTAATTCTTCAGAAATAAAAAAAAAATGCTTGAATTTCTCGATGACCTGTAATTACCAGAAGCTTTCTGCAGAGGATAGTAATTAAAGAAGAAAAAAAGACTTTATTGGTAAAATATGGGTAATAGAGCCGCCGTCTATGCTTGGAGTGCCTTCTTTAGATATTTGGGTTAACTGCTTATTTTCATTATTCTGAGTTAAATGACTTTTCAAGATTCTCCTAATTGGCCCCGGTGGGATTTTGAGCAACAAAAAAAAAAGAAAGAAAGAAGACCCTTGATGTTGGCATCTCGTTCACATCCTTCCATAATTGTGACAGTATTATTTTAATCTGTGCAGATAATGTTGTTGTATTTTTCCTTTTTAAACAAGATTCCAGTGTTTGATCGTAGCGAGAGACCGGTTTCAGTCCAAGAACTAATTCCCTCCCCCCTTCCTCTTATTCGGTTCTCCGCTGTCATATCTGATACTCGTCACCGCGGTCACATGACAGATGGTCCTTTTCCAAACCTTCTGATTACATTTCCAGCCTTCAACTTCATTCGTAATTCATCACAGAGATTGCCCGATTTGCACGACATCAATAGCGGAAGATGGAGAAATTGTTCAGGAGCATTGATGTGCTTCTTCTTTTTTTTTTTATTAATATCACCTATAAATTAATAACCTGCTGTCAGCCTTTGTGTAATAAGACCAAGAACTCAGGAGGGATTTCAACACAATGTTGTATCATATATTTATGGAGGTATGTGGATAATGCAGCCAAAACTATTATACAAATAATCTTAATTAAAGTTAATGTGATTGGATCCTTCTGCGAATCTCCCATTCCTAGAAAAATGTGGACCTTTTTTTTACCAAATAAAGTAGAATTATTATACAGTAGAAGCTCTTGGCAGCAAGCAAACCCACTGTTGGCATGGAGAAGAGTTAATAATTACAGGAAAAGGCATTACGGCACAACTGTCCCAGCTCGATGTGCAGACGACTGGAGGTAAACATTAGCTAAGGGCAGAAGAGTCTGGTTGTGTGGTAACTCGGTGCCATTCTTATTGTGCAAGCTCAGAGTGCCACACCTAGTAAATCATTCACCACCAGCACACACAAACAGAG
Source organism: Stegastes partitus (assembly GCF_000690725.1). Taxonomy (NCBI): domain Eukaryota; kingdom Metazoa; phylum Chordata; class Actinopteri; family Pomacentridae; genus Stegastes; species Stegastes partitus. Next base: position 16,529 of record NW_007579261.1, read on the forward strand.
AACACAATGAGCAGCTGTCTCTGCGCCACCATTTATCTTTCTGCAATAAACAAAGCCCAAACAGCACAAGGAGACATTTTGTTGGTCGGTTGGTTTATTTTACAACGTAATGTTCATTTACACAAAGCATGCTGTAACACGAGGTCTGAGCTGGAAGCAAAGTGCTTCTCGGCGGAACAGCTCATGTTCAACAGCAAAACGTATTCTTTTGAAATTATAAGTCCTTTAAATTAAACTTAAGACAAAACTACATCTGCTACAGTAGAAAAAGATTCAACAATAGAAACAGTCTTGTACTGTTCATGCATAATTACAACTTCAACAGCCTATTATACACATGTGGGAACCTTAAGATCCCTTTTCATTAGCAAGTTCATTGGCATCTTTCTGAATCATTAGGCTTCGCTCACATCAAGCCAGAATTGTATTCAGACAGTTGCAGGCAGAGTCAGTAACACCTCACCCCTCCCGTTCACGCCCTTGTGCTGACTTTCACAGGATTACTGTCAGAATGTCGCAATAACCTCGGTGACAGAGGGATGAAACTACGCCCAGTTGCCGGTCAGGAGCTGCATTGGAATGTGTTTGCAAAGACAAGAAATGTGCGGTTTGGAAAACCGCTACAAGTCAATCAGCGCTGTTGTTTAAGACTGGTGGTAATAATAGGCATGTCTTTTTAAAGGAAATGTTGTCGTGTGAAATATGTTCGAGGCAGTTGTATTAGTCTTATTTAATTCATAATTTTTTACAAATATATTTTTAAAAACTGTAAACACTTTTGTTTAGAAACTAAATCAGCCACATGATTGCAAAACTGGGTTATTTACTGTGGATTAGAAATGATTTTAAAAAAACATACCCAAAATTACCAACTGATAAAAAAACAAAACCCTCAGCCCATCACGAAACCTGTATGAAGCTGCAAAACGACATATTAAAACACAGGGATACACAACACACACAGTATGTACACAACTAACTGCATCCGCATAGTTTTCAGTGCAAAAGACTTTTACCAAAAAGCAGCAAAGAAAATACAACAAACACAAAGCGACAACCAGGCAGTGCACACAAGCGCACTCCCAACACCCGCTAGTTCTTTTTCTCACTCATGCTCAGGGGCTTACCGAGCACTCACATCAGAGGCCTCTACATCCTGTACAACGAAAAGTAAACACTATTATTCTGGAGGGTCACTGTTCACGACTTTCTGCAGACGTCCGCTAGAGTTTTGAACTTTGGCCCGAGTGTGTTTAGAAAGTCGAGGTTATCTGTGTCGCCATTGTCACTGCAGCATCCCACGGAGCCGGCAGCAGAGCCCGCCCCCTCGTACCTGTATGAGTGGACGATGTCGTCTGCGAACCGCTCGTCCTCCGCCGTTCCCAGATATCCCAGCTTCTGCAAGACAAAGTCAGCGGAAGAGGAAGTGTTATTACTCGGCGTGGGGCTGAGCCCGGACGATGGGAGGGGAGATACTGCACCATGTGATAATGCGTGGCTGCTCAGGATATGACTGGCAGACAGATATTACACGGCGAACAAACAACTCGCCAACAAGTTGGAAAAATAATATTTCTCACCGAGAAATATTAAAGTTTACAGAGGATACTATCGCGGCCTGGAGAAGGAGATTATATTACACATGAGAGTTAGCGAAGCTCTAACAGATAACAAAGAAGTTTATTAAACCTCAGAGAATGGAAGGTGTTCACATCTGGACACACTCTGCCGCTCTCTTTCTCCCACACCGTCGTCTTGCATTAAAATCAGAAATGCTGATCGTAAAGCGACATTACCTGCTGTAGGTAGCGGCCGTTTGTTTGCCAGGTGTGCACGAAGGCTGGGTCCTGGACAACTTGTCTGTTGTCAAAGTTGACGGCGCTACCGAGCAGCTGACCTCCGTACTGAGCGTCGTACTGGCTGTCGTACTGGCCAGAGTAGAACTCTTGCATATTAGTTGTGGAGATGCCGCCCTTGTAAATCCCGGCGTCGTGCACGCTGTTGGCTCCGATCGTGCTCGAGCTCTTGTTCCCCGGCCACGCTGCATTCAGCATGTTGCCCTTAATGTCGCCCTTTGCTGCCGGTTCGAAAGGCGGGACAATGAGACTGGAGTCCTGGAGAGCAGAGCGAAAACAAGCAATGAGGCAAAAATTAGAGAAAAAAAAAAGCAAAGGAGTAGGGGGGTAAAACTTAGGATAACAAAAAGGTTTGTTTGTGGGGACTATGAGCCCAGTTTCATTATAACGTCCTCACCACTTCGTCCCCGGGGGCCTCTGTGTTTGATTTGAGCAGGATTCCTCCACTGTCTCCGCCATCTTCCATCTGCACTTTCTCCATCTTTGTCAGGCAGAAAAATGCGAGGAGTAGAACTGCAACAATAAAGGAAGTATGTCAGAAATGAGTTGTAAAGGACTGCACATCTGTACTGTGCTCAACGTGTGGTAGACTCTGCAAGAAAACCTTCAGCTTTCTATCATTCCTTCTGCATTTCTACACATGCCTGAGCACCAAAAAAAGAAAAAAATCCTCATTGTTGCCTGGTTTTATTATCTACACAGTGTAGCCTGCTCTGTTCTGTTGGCAAGATGATAGTAGTGGGGGACTCACGCAGCAGGAGGAGGAGGGCCAGAGGCAGCAGCAAAGCCAGTATGCCCATTCCCCCTAATGTCACAGAGCGATCCTTGGCCAAGCACACTCCATTCCTGCACTGGCAGATCCTTACGTTCACCGTCTGGTCCCGACCGAAACCCTGCAGATCTGTAACCTTCATGGGGACTTTGTATATCCCCGTAGGAAGCTCTTTCATCTGCTGCAACGTGCCGGCTGTGTCTGAGGAGAAAACAGAGAGACGATTAACAAAAACATAGCAGCAAACGACTTGAAGTTAATGGTTTGGGACGAATCAGGTGACGTTAACGCAGGAAAAAAAAATGTGTAATTTTGCATCAGTGTGTGTTTTAAAGTGGCCGTTATCAGAATGTACTTATTTATGGTGTATCTGATAAGAGCAGACACAGATAAACGGACAGCAGCAGTTTCTAGTGAAAGCTACATAGCAACACACTAGAAGGGTTTTTATTACACTAAAAGGTTAAAACAGACAGTAAGACACCGTAAGTCTACATTAATAAACTAAATAGAGGAGAATTGAACTGCTTGTGGTCACAGTGTTTTACTTTACATTTCCCTTGGAGCAAAAATCCATGTCTCATCAATACACTCACAAACATGTACTGAAGCCCAGCTGATATCTGAATAACACATCTGATTTTATGTGATCTAATAGGTACTAATCAATACAAAAGAGCACTTTAGAAACTGTCAGCATTGCATAGTTTGTCCACCAGGGGGCACAAGTCTGATTCTTTAATGTCCTCTCCACTATATAGAATTTTAAAATATATATATATTTAATTTTTTTCATGTTTGTAATTTATTTTTAAAACTGGACATGAACATTTCTTCTTTTTTATATATATATTTCTTTTTAAACATATCAAAAGTGCTCAACTTTTTAACTTAAAATCAGTTTTGAGCTTCAAAAACTAAGTACTAGAAGAATTAAAAACTGAAGTGCTGCTCTGACATTTTGTGTTAAAGATATATTTACACTAAAATACATGCGCAAGACTTGGATTAAGTTGCTTGATAGCTGGACTGTCTCCACGAAACACTTTCACATCAATGTTCACGTGTCATTTACGAGACACTTCTTGACTTCAACCTACCATTCAGGTTGGTCACAGACCATTTGCCATCGTTGTCAGGAGGCAAGGCAAAGCTGAAAGGGGAAGAGAGGGGAGCATTGTCCTTGTCTACGGCGTTAACCACGACGGAGCCCAGCTTCCCTTCCACCTCGCACAGCACCAGGTCGTCGGTGGGGAGCTCCGGCACGTTGTCGTTGACGTCTTCCACCTGAAGGATGACGGTTCCCGTTCCCGTCTTGGAGTCTGAAACACAGAAGGATTGCGTCGGTTCACACGTAGGACAGACGTGGGCATGTCGGCGCACAGGAGTGACGAGAAAGATTGTTTTAATTGCTCAAATCTCAAATCCTGACAAAAACTGGGATGTGGGCCCAAGTCTTAGCATCACTCGAGAGAGAGCATGAGTCACCGCAAATGACTAGTCACATCACATCTTGTCAACAGGTGTTCTCAGGTACAACAATGCCAGGGTTGAGTGTTCTGGCTGATACCGTTGAAGGTGGGGCTGGTGTTCTTTGCAACCTTGGACTGGCACAACACCACAACCACAAGGTACGCAGGTGACAAAACAGCTGGTCTGTGGTGATTAGACATGGAGACTAGACGTCTAACCAAACCGCCGCTTTCCAAGGAACGGCGTGAGTTTATAGAGGCACTGTCTCTGCTGTGTTTGGCAAACATCCATCAGGTAAAAGGTGTGAGTAAAGAATAAACAAAGCAGGCAGTGTTGAAGGTTTCTTTATCATACTGTGATAAGGTCGGGCGTTGTTATGAAAGAACGGGAGATATCTTTGATGTTATTTTCTGCATGGTTTGAGGAAGTCAATCACGAGCAACTCACTAGCATCGACTGCCTTCACGGTGATGTTGTAAAGGCCGTCCTTGACGAACTGCGACTCTCTGTCAATTGTGTTGGCGACCCTCAGTTCTCCGGTGTTTTTGTCGACAGTGATCCACGAGGCTGGGTCTGAGGTCTTGTAATACCTGCGGCACAGTGGAAAAAAGAAAAGGCACTCGTGTGTTACTAGCCTCCTCGGTTTAGCAGTCAAAGTCTGCCCTCCAGTGTTAAAGAGAAGTAACATAAACATGAGTGGAAGAATCAGCTGCAACAGTTACTCTGCCACAGGAGACTGCTTTTTTTTTTTCTTTTCTTTTTTTTTTACAAAATGCAAATTTAAAGAAGACTAATTACTTGATGCCCTCGCTGCTCTTGGTCTCGGGATCCACAGCTTTGTAAGTTCCTATCACTGTGCCATTTGGTGTGTTCTCTTTGACAAGGAAGCGGACGGTGGGAGCGCTGAACTGTGGGCCTTCGTCCACGTCGGTGACGGCGACATTCACGGGGATGGACATCCACTGGGCGTCGGTGCCGTTCAGCTCAGCTTGATTTTTTGCCGTGATCTCGAGCTTTACATTTTTGTTTGCTTCATAATCCAAGGGCTAGAAAACAGACACAGAAGTAATGTCAACACAAATCTGATTCCTATTAAATATTATCATCATGACTGCTCATAACAGCTTTAGCCTGAACGCGCGCTCACCTTTACGACGTACAGAAGCCCGTCATTTGTCTTGGGGTCAGTATCAATCCTGAAGTTTCCATTTTCGTTCCCTTTAGTGATGACAAACTTTGAAATCCAGTTGGGCGTGTTCTTCAAATCTTTATCTTCGACGGGAATTCGAAGGATAAGTTTTTCGCTTTCATTTTCCGGCACGCTGACGTCATACTAAACAAAAGATGGAGGATTTTTTTTGTTTGTTTTGTTTTTTAAATCAGACAAGCAATCTTTCAAGGAAATGATTTTTTCTTTTTCCTCTAACACGTCGTTACAACTCATTACAGAAATGATGTCAAGTCTTTTCATATTCTAACCACTCACGGATGATTTCGTGAAAGTTGGCGGGTTGTCGTTGATGTCGGTCAGTTGAATCGTTGCTGTCGCGGTGCTGGACAGACAATGTGGGTCGCCGCCCAAGTCTTTGATTTGAACAGTCACCAAATGCTGGGCTTGTACCTTAAAAAGAAATGGAAATGTATGAGGGAAAAAAAAGTTATAATCTGGAACAAGATCGATCATTATGTAATCGAATTTCTAAAGTAAGGCAGGGCTCACCTCTCTGTCCAGGGTGTGAGTTGCTGTGCTGATAACACCTGTGGCTCCATCAATAGTAAACAGGTCTAGTCCAGTCAAGAGGGCGTACTTGATCAAAACATGGCGGGATCCTGGTTCGTCTCTGTCCGTGGCGATCACCTGCCCCACCTGGGTCCCTGAGGCGTAACATCAGGATCATTTAGCGCCGTTTGCACCGAAGGTCAAACACTGCAGGATTACTGTCACTTATTTCCTCACCTTTGCTGCATCGCTCCTGCACAACAAACTGTAGCGGGCCTGAGAATTGTGGAGCGTTGTCGTTCACATCGTCGACCTTGATTTCGATGGGCAGAGGCAGGTCTGTCGGCTGACGTGTGTGTTGGTCAAAAACACTGACCACGATCTGTACAAAAAAAAAAAAAAGGAAAAGAGGTTAACACACATAAATATACAAGAAAGAGCAATGTCTATCAAACCATGTCGTTGTTTTCAGTGTCAAATTGTCGTTTAAAGTGCCTTCTAACACCCGTCTTCTTTATTGACAACCTCGAATTGAGACTAAAGAAACAAAACTCTAAATAACCAAAAGATTAAATAGCAACTATTTAAAAAACTGACAATCACTTTAGTCATTCTTTAAGAAAAATATGCCAAACATTACTGCACCTACTTCCACCTTGTCAATGATTAGCTTTTTTTGTTTTATGTGGCAGTAAACTGAACTTCTTCCAAACTGTGGTCTTAGAAAATTAAAATTCACACTCACTCTGAAGAGCGGAAACTCCTCACGATCCACTGCTTTGTGCACAGTCAACATCCCGGTCTCACGGTGGAGAGAGAACACTCCCGCTGGAAACTCATTGACTCCAGGTCCGCTGCAGGTGTAGTAAACGTTGTGCTTGATGTCTGAATCTGACACGATCTACAATAGAAACCAAACAAACACGCCTGTTGTTCACAACCTATGCATCGGAATTACAACGGCTAGTTGCAGCTTGCAGTGTTATGTAATGGACTAAGCTGGAAAAACGTGACTGCATCAATTTAGACGGATTATCGCTCCGTTCAAGTGAAAAAAAACTTATCAAATAAAGCTTATGTAATAAACAGGTGTGTCTGAGTGTGTGCAGTGAGAAAGGAAAGTACACAAGAAAAAAAACATGTAAAGAAATCTACTAGTCAGAGTTTCAAAAGTTTAAAATTACCACTTCAATGTCCTTCGGATAAGGTCCCTTATCATTTTCCAGTATATTGAAGGGTGGAGGACTCCAGCGCCTTTTGGAGCGCTTCAGGTAGCCTTGGCCAGTCTTTGGTGACATGCAGACAAATCAGAACACTTTAAAAACCACATTAACCACCATGTTGACCTGTCAACACGTTATAGTACACTGTGAAAGTCATCCAAAGAGCCTATTCCTAGCACTCAACTGAGGCAGATAACATTCTGATTTAATGATATCGATAAACCTCTAAAAAATAATAATTCAATGGGCTGAACAATGACTGCATCAACTAAACATTGTGCAAAACTCAAAATTCTGTGTTGGTTGATGTTAAAACAAAATTTAAGTTGGGATAACTTAATAAAAATGTGCCAGAGGGCCTCGAGGTTTACCAAACAGGACATACAGGTGAGTGTTATTTCTTTTACAAATACATTCTTGTAAAGCAGGCAATTTGGGAGGATTCTTAATTGCTATAAGACCAAATGTGAACTCATGCTAGGCTACACCTGCTAATGGAACGTGTTGGGCTAATGCTAGCCACATTCCTGCTTTTCAGTTTAGCATACAAGTGAAAAAAAAGACGAGCTGACCCCTGCTAGCATTGCACCAAACTAGCCCATATAGCACTTGAGCACATTAAACTTAACTATTTAGTTAAAATAATGTGTGAATCTTAGCTGGAACAACTTCATGTTTACGAGTGGTCAACTTTTAATACTTGTGTTTATGCTAGCAACCATTGTAGAGGACAAGCTAGCTCCTCTGACTCCCTGTAGTTTGTTGGTTAAACATAAAAAGAACATTTGAGACGTCTTACATGGCTCTCCTCCAGGGTGTCCAGCACAAGGTGGACCTTCATCTCACTCGTCGACCCATTTCTCTCCCGAGCCCACACAGAAAATGTGAGCCCCGCTGCCGTCACCGCTACCTGAGCCGCGGCTTTGATCTCCCCGTGAGCCGTTACCGTGAAGTCCGGATCGCTGGTGATAAATTCGGCGCAGTCGGAGACGTCAACTGGGAGAAACCGAAAAAAAAATGTTTTAAAAGTTAAGACAGAGAGTAGGTGGAGTCGAGGAGGGGGGAGATAATTCAAAGCATACATTTCGTGTGTGGGGGTTAATGACACAGGTAATAAAAGAAGCACCTTTGGAGATCTCGTGTCCGCGCCGGACGGTTCTGGGCACCAGGACGTGAAGGGAGCTCGGCACGTAGCACGACTCCACACCGGACACGACCTACCGGACACACACAGGAGCTTTACAGTGAGCTTCAAACGGGGGAAAAAGTCTCTTTAATACATATAAAACAAAAGCTAGAAGCGTAATTATCGCGACTACGTTTAAAAATTAATAAGTCTGTAAATGATGCGTTCACGTACACTTATCAACGTTACGAGCTAGCTTCACTTTTTTTTTCTCCTAAAAGACAATAGTTAAAAAACAAAACTCCAATCACTTACCAACAATAGGCAGATGTTAAAAATAAAAACATTCGCCATTTTTTATTTTTTAGTTTGTTCCCACTTTCTTTCCCCTTTGACGCACTTCTTCTTGGTTCCCGAAGAAAAAAAAAAGGAAGAATAAAAAAAAAAGTTGGTGGTTTGTGAGAGTGAAAGCTTGATGTGTGTCTGCGCCTCCGCCGGTGCTCTGACTGCCGACGTTAATGTGAGCTGCCGGGTCTGTCGCCTGCTGGCTGTGAGTCAGCGGACACACCTCGGGCCCGACACACCCAGCCAGAGCCTCCCAGCGGGGATCAGCCTGCAGATCACCTTTTGGGCTGCACCCGGTGCGCTGTCGGTATGCGTCTGAGCAACTCCTCAAAGTTGGCACTCACAGGTTTTTTTTATTTTCTGCCAGCAGAGGGAAGACAATGCATAAATCTGCCAGCTTGGGTCATAATAAAAATGCTGCAAGGCAACAAAAGAAAGCCCCCCTATGGAAAAAAAAGACATACAAATGCATTTAAAAGCAATAAAACACACTCCATAGAATATGAATGCAAATGTTTCATAAGTATGCGTTTTATTCTTTGGAACCATCAATTGTGTTTAAAATATATAAAAAATCAACCTACAGATTTACTCATATCCTCCCATTAAAGAAGGGAAAAAAAACAGCTGAAATAAGATGAAATTGACAAAAGTAATAATAAATAAAAATGTAAGCAAAATCACGACATTGCTTTTGAATTGTGGTTCAACAGAAATATTGCAAAATGAAAAATAAACACGCATGATGGGACACGTAAACTAATATTTTGTTTGATTTTGGCCCACTGCTTATCAGCAAAGTGCTCTAATTTTTCCAGGACAGTTTTGTTTTTTTAAAATTACTCTTTTCAACCACAATTCAAAAGCAATGCCTCAATTCACTAAATTATAATTTAGCAAATTTTTATTTATTATTACTTTTTTCAGTTTCTAGTTATTTGAGTAACTATTGTGAATTTTGCCTTTTCTTTAATAGAAGGGTATGAATACATTGGAGGACAGCTGTAATCAGACTACTTTGTTGGCATTCATGTAAATTACATCAAGGATGCCCTGCAGAAAGAAATTCAGGGTTGGCAATTGAAAAAAAAAACACTTAAAATACCTGACATAAATCAAAATAAGTCATAAATGCTGTTGCGGTCGTGCAGTGAGTGAAAATAAATAAGAGAATAGATAAGAGGTTGTTGCACTACTATCACCTCAATCACTATATTGTACAGTGCACATAGGCTCATTTTTCTATATTTTATTTTATCCATTCTGCATTTTGATCCTTTTTTTTAATGTTTGGCCCTCATGGTGCAAGAGTAACATCTGTTGGGTTTCTCTCTCTCTCTGTCTGTCCTGGTTATTTAGAGAACTTTGCATCAAAAACCTTTTTATTTTTCCAAGACCTCTCCCAGGTCAGCCCGAGCGTTGACCTCCTGCTCGCTCCTCCTCTCCCCTCTTCAGCTCTGCTCAAGCATTTCTGGATTCTCCTCACTCTGCGCCACAGGAATGTGAGCTGAATGAAGCCTGGTTGTTGGGGGAGGCAGAGATCTCACATAGCCAAGCGCTCGCTATCTCTAACAACTACTGATAATAAAAAAAAAAAGTGAGAGCGCTCAGAGCCAGAGAACGGCCGCGGCCTTGTGTTGCTTAAAGCGCGACCCTGTTTTGGAATCACTGTGAGGGGCAGACATTGTTCAGCAGGATGTAGTGCTGTGAGGGGTTGCAACAGGAAAGGTGAGAAAAATGTCAGGAAGACAGTGCTGCTGCTGCTGCTGCTGCTGCTGTGAGTCATGGGCGTGGACATAATGAAAGGGTTTTGAATCTGGGAGTCTTTAGCTGCAAATGCAAAACAGTCTCCGCAAAAAAAAAAAAAACATCTTGTGTGCGAACTGAAATGAAAGTTAATTATCATTCTCGGGCTTAAGTGTGTGTGCAGAGTAAACAGCGCGGGAATGTTTGTGTACAAGAAAGCCATTATGTTTCTGGTGATCCTATTGGTGACGCTCCGTCTGACCTCTCCCTCCCATGCTCCAGTCACTGCGGTGTGCCGTGATGAAATGTTAGTCAGAACAGGCCTGTTTTGGTAAATGTAAATCCCCATATTTCTGCTAAACAGTGATGCACGTTTTGTGAAAGACTCTTGAGCCACGCTGGCTGACAAAGAAGTGAAATGTGACAGTTCATCCTGTACTAGATTGCGCTGTCTTGTTCTTCTTGGTAGTTTGAACAAACCTGTTCACTAATTGTTGTGATTCTTTTTTCTTTTTGCATATCGTACTGGGTGTGCAGACAACAAACTGTACCGTCACGTTGAGGCAAAAACGCCAGAGGGCTGATACGCAATGCTTTCAGAAACCACATCATTAGAAGACACGAAAGTTTATGGCACTGACACACATATCCCTGAGGTAAGAAACTTTCAGGGTGCACCTCGAACGCAGCTACCCGGCCCAACGCCCTTTGGATGAGCGCCAAACCAGAAGGTATTCACGTCATGTGAGCGCCGGTGTTCAGGTGACTCACTGAGAGTGGGGTGCTTTTTAAAACAACTGTTTGATCACTAGATTTTGTCATACAGTAAGTGACGTGTGACATATCGCAGTGACTAATAACTCAGTTCCCCAGAACAGTCGCTTGTTTCCACTCACACTGCACTGTTTACATGGATACATTAAGTGATTGTAACTAATGCAGGTGATAAAGCTCCGATTAACACCTCACATGTGCCCGAGCTTGCACATTCACCAAACTAGATTTCTGATGCAATGCTGTCACAGTCCATGCCTCTCAGGACTCCTCCATTATCCTCCAGGGGTTGTTTGGTCACTCAAACTGGACAAACATGTGACACACCCAGCTCAGACAACATGATTGCTTTTCCTTCTTCACACAAACCCACTCTGCTGCACTTGAGAGGAAATTTGCACAACCAACCCTCATAGTTGACATTTTTTTTTAACTACCATTTTCAATTGTGTTCAGTGTTTATAGAAAGTTGCCAGCTTCAGCCTAATCCAGCTCATTCATTCACCATGTCTTCACCGTGCATCACCCGGCGACACCGAAACCACTCACTGGCCTTAATGCTACCTGCGCTTTTGGATGCTGACTAAGCCAACGGACTGCTGCCTCAACGCAACCACCCTGGATGAGTAAAAGCAAATGACACAAAGGTTGCAGAAATGCGTGATTACAGTCGGACAAATGCCTTCTAATTCCTTTGAAACCTGAAACGCCCAGTCAGAGGAGATAACGCTGACATCATGTTTGCTCTCTCTCTCTCTGCCACACACCTTTGACCACTGAGAGTAAAAGTTTCATGTATCTTGGCAACGAAAACTCTCATTCTGCCAACGTGCATGTCTTCTTTTTTTATCAGAATTTCCCTGTAAAGCAGACACACCTACAGACACACAAACAGCCCAGTGTGCAGCAAACACACAGCTTGTGGTGTCCTTCTTGGGGAATTTCACACGCAGTGGTAAAGTTTTACATACAAGTGGGGAAAGCATTTGGACTCCAATAGATTATTAAGTGAATATCATGAATAAAAATCTAGATTTAACCACGTTCTGCAAAGATGATAATGATTTATGGTTTCATCCTAAAATAAAATAAAATAAAATAAGAAAAGCATCATTTTGTTTAGATAAAGCAGCTGTCTGTCCGGTTTGGGACTCATCTCACAGCTCAATCTGGAATTCCTCTGACTTGAATCTACCTGGATTTGCTCAGAAACAATAGGCTGCGCCCAAATATTACCGCTGAGCAACAAAAGTGGACATGGCAACCGCTTCTTCTTCTCTCCGCCTGTTATCAGAAATAGCTTATCAAGCTTAGGGGAGGGACCGCCCATCGCTGTAAAACCTTCCTTCTACCCTTCCAAAGGGTCAAAGTCTGGACGAAACCAACAATAGGCTGCAGATAAATTCAAAACGGAGGCGATTTCACATCAACCCGGAGGATTTAGAAAGTTTTTTCTTTTTTCTTTTTTCCAACTTTCCAAGCGGATGGCTCCTCTGCTGAAATGCGTCTTTCTGATCCTGCTGGCGTCTCTTCCGACTGTAAGTACGCGGTTCTTATGTGCCATTTTCTGCTCTTTTGTGTATTGTAGCGGATCTGTAACAGGTGTGGCTCCACGGTGGCTGAAGCTGGTATCTGTAATCCAGCCGATGGAATGGCTGTCTTTGTTTTAAAAAAAACCTTTCGGGAATGTTGCAGCGAAAGTAAAAAAGAAAAATGCGCACTCTCCATGTTTACGCAACGCTTCGCTTACTGTGAGCGTCTCATTTCTTTAGTTCCTCTTTTGATTTCAAGACAAATAGTGAATCAGAGGACACATTTAAGGGTCTCTAAGTTGTGAGCTGAGCTTGACAAATAGTTCATCAAGCAGCTCGTGTCATGGATGCATGTATTTGACAGTCAAATGGATCCAAGTGGTGTCCTTCAGATGCAACCTGAAACACAAGCTGACAGTTTGTGTGTCTGCCAGCCCATAATGTTGACAATTAAATGAGCCATTTGCTGTTTTGTTTGTTAACTTACTTCTTAAAGAACATCTCCTGCTGTAAATGTCCTGCCACTGTTTTTCTTTTTGTAATCATCACACATGTTTAATAATGAACTTTTTGCCCCTTTTACCTGCAGCTGCTTCCTGTGGGGGCAGAAGGAGAGCTCCAGAGGCAGAAGAGAGAGTGGATCATAGCTCCCAGGCAGCTGAAGGAGAACCATGACTACTCCGGCCTGGCCTTTATCGCCAGAGTGAGTACTTATGTGTGCTATTTCTTGATGATTGACTCCATTACAACTGACTTATCTTTTTAACATATCTTCATAATTTTCCACCTCACTGAGTTCTTCCTCAGACTCAGAAAAAAAAAAAAAAAGCCAGCCAAAGTACGTGCGACAGCCACACCAGACACTTTGGCAATCTTCCATATTCGTAATGACTCAGTTCATGAGACATTACGCGATGATAAAACTTTCTTTGTTGCAATGTTTAGTCACTAACACCTCCATGTGATCCTCCAAAACGCACCTGATATTTCAACTAAATGATGCGTTCACTTTTATTGTCCCAGCCACATCAGCAGTTAATGTGCGGCGGTTCTCGTCAGACTGTGTGTTAATTTAAATCTTTACATGTGAAGAGTTCATTTGCAAGAACAGATAATGTTCACAAACCTTCAGAAAACCCGCTTTCCCATCATCTACCTGAGATAATATCAGACTTATCTCTATTTTTGTTATTTCCACTGAGTCAAATCCACTCAGCTTTAGTTTGATTGATATTATCTCAAGCAAACAACAAAAAAATGGAATTATCTGAACTCTTCATTGTTCTTTCAATGTCAAATTTCCATCTTGAGATCATGCGTTTGCATTTCAGATTCGCTCAGACAAGGAGAACTTCACGCGGATCATATACTCCCTGTCGGGCCCCGGTGTCGACCAACCGCCTGTTGGTCAGTTCCGTGTCGATCCCCACACTGGTTACGTGAAAGTCCTCACCATTCTGGACCGAGAGAAGATCCCCTTCTACACTGTAAGAACACTTTTAAGTCCTGTTTGATTGAAGTCATAAGTTGACGAGTAAAGTAATGCTTATATGCATTTTGTTTTCCAGTTGATAGGAAGAGCAAACTACCACGACGGCTCGAGAGCCGAAAACGATATTGAGCTCAAAATCACCGTCTTGGACGAGAACGACAACCCACCGGTCATTGTGGCGCAGCAAGTCGGACAAGTCGCAGAATGCAGCGCAGCAGGTATGTAAAGCTCTGGAGTGTGTTTGTGATTTAAGAAGATAGAAGCTTTCTAACTTCATTTTTGATTATTTCCAGGTACAACCGTCATGCAAGTGACCGCTACCGATGCCGATCAAGAGGGCACCATCAACTCCCAGATCTTCTACCGCATTAGGGAGGAGAGCAACCCAGATGGGATATTCTTCATAAACTGCCAGACCGGAGAGGTCATAGTTCAAAAGGTGTCTCTCGACAGGGAGGTGAGTCGCTTTGGCTGACCTCTTAAGTAGCTCGCGGTTCGTCCCATGTCTTAAAAAGCTCGCAACTCGGAGCTCATGAGCCAAACGCCATTATCGCCTCACATACGTGTTATTTGGGTCAGTAAGGGAAGGTGCATGTATGACCTGTACTCGTATGGATTAGTCAAGTTTGCGTCACCACGCCACACCAGCATGTTCTGGTTTCCACCCTGAACATAATTCACGGTTACTCATCGCATTTAAAAAGAAGAATTTCATATTTCTATCTTCTTTTTTTTTTTTTATAACTTGAAACAATTTTGACAAAGTTGAACTCATGCTAGCAGAAGGTTTAAGTGCCTGTGACCTTTTTTTTTTTTAGTTACAATCCTCATACAAGTTGGTTGTTGAAGCTCTCGACATGAATGGACTACCAGGAGGACACGTAGGAAGTGGAGAAATCGAGATCAAAATTCTGGACATAAACGACAACATTCCTACCCTGGAACAAGAATCGGTAAGCGTTGCACATTTACTGCACCAAGCCTTTACTTTAGTCTTTCGTAGATGTTTGTTAATAATGTCTGACAGCTCAACCGTTAATGTGTATTTCATTTGCAGTACGAGGGGAGCATAGAGGAGAACACCGTCAATGTGGAAGTTATGAGGATTAAAGCCATCGACTTGGATCTGATTCACACCGAAAACTGGCTGGCTGCGTATAAAATCGTTTCCGGGAATGAGGGAGGCTATTTCAGTATCAAAACCGATGCTAAGACCAACGAGGGAATTATCATGATTAACAAGGTAAAGGAATGTCGCTTTATTCTGAATTGAAAAATCCGTACGAACATTGGTGCAAAAGCTTATCTACGTTGTGTACGCTTCATGAATCTGCAGGCCCTGGACTATGAGGAACTGAAGGTGCTCAACTTGGGAATAGCGGTCGCCAACAAAGCAGAATACAACTTTGGCAGCGGGGTTATTCGACCCATACCAAATAAATCCTACCCCATCAAGATTAACGTGGTCAATCAGAAGGAAGGCCCCCGTTTCGCACCAACCACAAAAGTGGTGGCTGTTTCTGAGGACCGCACGTCCATCTCCATCGGACAAGTCATCGCCAACTACGCTGCTATCGATAGCGACACGCTCAAGATCGCCACCAACGTGAGGTAAAGTCACTTACAGCAGGGTTAATGGTGTCACTAAACAGTAGACGAATACAGGAATCAATCAATTTTATATGATTTTTAGGTACCAGAAAAACCGTGACATCGACAACTGGTTGATTATTGATGAAAAGACCGGCGATATCAAGCTGAACAAATTCCCTGACCGAGAGTCCAAGTTCTTGAAAAATGGAACATACTACGCCGAAGTCATCTGCATCACCAAAGGTACGTCCTGCGAACACGGAGGGCATCGCCCTTCTGTTGTGAGCTGATGTTATGCATTAATGATATCTCTCTCTCTTGTGTTTGGCTTTCAGATGTGCCCTTAAAAACCGCGACAGGCACCATAGCCATTCAGGTGGAGGACTTCAACGACGACTGTCCCAGACTGATCACTAAGACTCAGACTGTGTGCCTCGAGGACAGCGTGATCTACGCCACCGCTGTTGATGAGGACGAGTTCCCCAATTCGGCACCGTTTGACTTCGTCGTGAATCAAAAGAACAGCCAGGGGACGTGGACAGTGGAGCATCTCAACGGTAAGACCAACGCTAGCTTTTAACTCCACCCTTTGCACCAGACTGCGATGATATCAGTGTGTCTCAGCTGTGTTGTTCTTTTAATTGGTGCACATTTGTAAGAATACCAGGAACAAGTTACATCGTTAAGCTTGAGGGCAATTACTCAAGATTTGAAGCTCCGAAACACTTAGCCAGGGGTGTTCTGCTGATACAATAATTGCACTTTGTCAGTCAAAGTCAATGACGCCCTTAATTTTTTTTCTCCTGCCATGCCAAGTAAATGTCTGTCGTGGGAAACCTCTACTGTATTGTGTACGAGCAAAGACAAGAGGCTTCATCGCACATTCTTTTCAAAGCCGCAAAGTATTAAATGTAGGCCTTGTCTTTGTTCAGAAACCACAGCCATCCTGCGAGAACAAACCAACCTGTGGCCAGGCACCTACAAAGTGGAAGTGGAGATCAGAGACCAGCAAGGAAAGCTCTGTGATGAGGCACAGATAATTGACATAACCGTGTGCACTTGCCAGAAAAACACTAAAACCTGCCAGAACGTCCGAAGTCGATCGACGGCTAAGTTCGGAGCCGCCGGTATCCTGCTCCTGCTGCTGGGGCTGCTGCTGCTGCTGTGTGAGTAGAGCCGCCGGTCGCTTCTTTACTCTCTCTGGTTGGTTGTTTGGACAGGAGTCATTCATGTTCACCCAGCGTGTTGTAGCCTGTTTAGAGAGACTGATTAAAACAAATGGTTTCGACCACCGGCCGTTTTTTAAAAGAGTTAGATCCACTTGCAAAATTAGTTTTGTTTTGAGTTTAATCCTCTTGGTGAATGAAAAGTAATGCACTGATTGATGCCTGGATTTCGTTTGAGGTTCGTCTTTTGATGTCGCGTTCAATGTGTTTTTCAGTGCTGCCCCTTCTGCTGCTCTTCTGCCTCTGCGGAGGTCCTGCAGCTGTCGGGGATTTCAAGGCTATTCCGTTTGAGACGAAACAACACCTGATCTCATACCACACCGAGGGACAGGGGGAAGACAAGGTACTTTGATCAGTGTAGTCTTGATAGAAGTAGAACTTAAACACTGTAAAAATCAAAGTTTGACCAAAACCTCTGGATCTCTGGATGTTCTTTTTCTTTTTTTACAGGATATCCCTCTGATACATATGCCAGCAGAGGTTGATGTTGGCACAATGAATGCCAGAGACGTCAACACCTTTGGGGGAAGGGGGCAGCCTGGAGGAGGGCCCGATTTAGGAGGCATGGCAGGTGCAGGAGCAGCAGGTGGAGGAGCAACCTTGGGCTACACTGTAAACACATCCACTCTGAATGTGGAGAATGTGAACAGGTACAGCCGGTACAGGCACTTCAGTGGGCATGAGGAGGTGGACCACATGGGCGGAGGGATGATGACCGGACACGACCTGAGTCTCTCCCAGTACAGAGGTGCGGTCTTCAATGGGATGGCTCTGTCCGATCACTTCCTGGAGGACTACTTTTCAAGTGTAAGTATCTTTGAACTCTTCGGTCTATTCCAGTGCAGTTCTATTATTCATCACAGTAGGAGAGAAACTGTAATTTGAGTTATATATATATTATTATGTATTCCAGTCAGTTGTCATGTTACAGTATGTAAGGTTAAGGAGAAGCTGTGTTATACTGCCTCACCTGAAATGTCAGAGTCACTAAAGTCCCAAACATACTGTTTATTCTGTTTTTACTTGTTTGCAGAAATCCAACCATGCTGCTCAGCAGTCCTACGAGAAGGATGCTCTCCTGATCTATGACTATGAGGGTCAAGAGTCCCCGGCAGGTTCGGTAGGCTGCTGCAGCCTTCTTGAAAACGATGACGATCTGTCATTCCTCAATGACCTGGGGCCTAAATTCAAAACCCTGGCTTCGATTTGTCAGGGATCGACCCTGGTGAGCGAGTCAGTGGATGCAAGAGTTTCTATCCCCCCGGTCAGACCGGTGTCTCCCTTCAGGCCCTCCACCTCGACCCACACACATGTCCACACTCACAGCGAAACCATCAGGGACAGGGACCACATCAACACCGTCAACACCTCCAACACCTCCAATGTGGCTTCAGGATCCTCCACCATCATCCGTGAGGAGCGAACCACTGAGAGAGCCCAGGGCTCGGCAACTATTCCCAGGGTGCATATCCAGGACAATGTGGTGATTCCCAGCCAGACGCTGCTCGTGCAGCAGCCTGCAATGTACTATGCTACCACGCCCATGTATGTGGTTGAGTCCAAGCCCCAAGTGATGCTTGTGGCGGGGGGCGCCCAGCAGGCGGTGGCTCCAGTAGCCCAAGTCGGGATGAGTCACGGGCTGGTGCAAGTTGGGGGTCTCCAAGGTTCCCAGGGTGTCGTACTTGTTGATAGGCAGGTAGGAGTGGGTGGAGCAGCAGGTCAGGGAGCACAGGGCCTGACAAAGGGAACCCTCTCCAGGTCCAGACAAGTGTTGGTGGTGGAGAATAGATCCACTGCTGGAGCAGAGCACGAGGCAGACTTAGCACAGGGCATCATTCAGACAGGACAGAGCTCCACAGAGCAGGGCTATGAGCTCAGAGGTCAAGGTTTGCAGGTGAAAACTCAGAGCTTTTCACAGAGTTCACGCAGCTCTGCAGGGTCACATGAGGATCTTCTTCTGACAGCCACACCCAGGTTGCATGGCAGCCAGAGGGTGGTTGTGCAACATAAGAAAGTGTCAGTGACAGAGAGAAATGTGGATTCCAGCACAAGAGCATAAAGCACCACTTCTGTTCAGCCTATCCACAGACGCTCCACTTGTTTCGACATATATTTCTGTTGATTGTAGATTGAAATGTACTGCAGTATATAAACATACATCTTTTCATACAGACGGATAGATTTTTAAATTGTGGTAACACTAATAGAGTTTAGTCTGTTTGACCTTAAGTGCAATACTGTGTGTCCTCATCTGCTGCTCATGGTAGTTAACACGCTGTTTTGACTACATGTGCAGCAGAGTCATGAACCGCTTTGGATTTCAATTCAGATTCAGAGCGAGCATTGACTGGCATTAATACCAAAAAGTTTCTTGTGTGCTACCTGTTAAAAGGAGGCTCCTCAGCATCAGTATACAACACAGTATTGGTGTTAAGCATGTCAATGGGATTAATACTTCTTATAAAAGCTTTGTATGATTTCTGTCATTGTGCTCCAGCTGAGGGGAAGTCTAACTAAAAATAAATAAAAATCCCTACAGTTCTGATCCAAGGAATAACCATCTGAGCTATAAAAAGTACTGCATTTCTTTTAGGTACTAAAGTAGCATGGCTCCAGGGGGGGAGTAATTATCTAAGATAAACAGAACCAAGTTAAAACAGTCAAACCTGATGCGCATCAGATGCCTATCTCTGACTTTACCCCCTCACTACAGAGACGCTGGAAGACGCACAGAACAAACAATAAAGGCTGCACCTTCTCCGAGGGCAGCAATAAAAGAAGACAGGAGCCGCTGCTGTGGTTGTATCTCGCCTTTTACCCCTGATGGATGTGTTTGGGAGAAACAACCTGTACAATCAAACACACCATCTAATTAAAGTCCCATAAACAAAGTTATCAGAAGCGTCCACAAAGCAGCCAAAAAGAACAGGAGGAGGACGACACTCAGCAGTCGGGTTTGAACATGTCTGTAAACTAGTGATGGAGCTGATGAGTAACTGTACCGAATGTGGACATGCAAAGTAAAAATTGGATTCGTAAAGTTGTTTGTGTGAACCACCTGACCACTATGTGACCGCTACAAATCTCAGTTAGTGACCATGCAGGGTAGCTTTATGTACATCAATAACTATAATTATCAATCTTGAGAAGCACTCAGTTCTTTTGACAGTGATGAAGGCAAAAGGTAGAAGCTCTACCTGAAACTACTCCGGTGCAATCTTCCACACAGGCGTCCAAACACTAGATTTTGTACTGTAATATTTTAGTGTGATCCCAAAGACACTCGGTTTGCATTTTGTAAAAAAAAAAAAATCTAAGCTTTAGTTTTTACAACTGTTGAAGTCATTTTTTTTTTACTGTAACTAATCAGAAACTGCTGCAGAATGTAGATTAATGCTGTTTACTTTGAACCTGTTGAAAAAAACACTCACTCCGCAGAAGAACCAAAGCGTTCGAATGAATGCACCAAGAAGGGATTAGATAGTTCTTGTTTTTTTTTTTAAAGTTATCTATAGTTGCACTCATTTTAATATTTCTACAGAATATTTGTGTATTTCTAAAATTGTACCATAAACAAAGTATTAATTCTAAAAGTGCCAAAGCTGTACAAAACTATGGTGGTCCTGTTTTTTTTGTTTTTTTTACAGGTGTATTTTGCTGCATAATTGCCAGATAGTTAGTTATTGTTGGTGTCTCTTTATATATAAATGTGTGTGTGTGTTTGTGTGTGTGTGACGGTAACATAATTTGGGTTTTTGGACGAGCAAAAATAACCAAGTATGAGCTTCCCAAGCACTGAAAACATTTGGTGGAGTGACACTGTTTGATACTGCTGTTTTTGCTGTTGATAATTTTGATTTAATTTTTTTTTCTAGTTTCTAATATGTTGGAAGAATTTAGCAGCGCTGTACTAAAGCATCATGAATTTATTTTTCAAGTTTTGCACCAGCTACGAAAATAAAATCAAACAGAAAGAAAATGTCTGGCTTGTTTTTTTTTCCTGATTTCACACAATATTTAACAATTTTAACACACATATAATTGCAGATATATAAGCTTTATTTCAATATCACTTAATAATTACCTGAAAATAACAAAAAAAGATAATATTAAAAAGAATACAACAGAAAAAAAACACTTTTTTAGAGCCCCACCCAGTCATTTCACAGTACCACAGGTTTAAGGATAACAAACATCTTTCTAAGTGGCTTAATTAATTTGCATAGTGCTTCCAAATACTGGGTTTTAAAATATGCATTGGCAATGAACTGTAAAATGCACACACCTATTTCACTGCATGAGTTTCCCAGTTTAAAAACATCTTTACCTGCAAACCACCAGCATGTGAGTTAAAGCATGCTTCTTTCAGTGAGGTCGAAGTGTCGGGTTTAGCTCCCAGCTCCTCTAAGTACACAGTATCATACCTGTGTGGAACGGACACAACTGGTTTCTTTGTAGTGGACCAAGAAAAGGCTTAGCCTTGCCTCGCAGAAACAAAAGGGAGAAAGTAGAAAATCAGGTTTCCGTCATTGGTCATGCAGCGGTTTCAAACGAGACGTGGCAGGATAAGAGCTCGCTCCTCGTCTTTCACCACGTTTCACTGACTTTGTGTACGTTTGACTCATCTCGTATGTCAGACGAGTGGTCAACAGACGGGCTTATGGATTCGGTGCGTTGATGTGTGGTATGCAAAAAGGGAATGTGTCCTTACCTGCACGGAGTTTCACCAGAGAAGGTGGAAGAGCACATAGTTTGTCTTCTTGCTGTCATGTTATGTAAGTTTGGACAGATAAAGCAAAAGCAAGAGATGTTTGTTGTTGCTGTTTTTACATATATCTCAGAAATAAATCCACTCTATGGTTACTACAAAGTTAAACTTGTTCAGTTTAACAGTTTAACCCTTCAACACCAAATGTATCATATATGATACGGGAGTTTTGAGACCTCTACGTCAACAGTATGATTTTTTTTTCCATTAAAAACCTGATGTATACATTCAGACTTGCGCGGCAGACGGATAATCCACCACAGATTGTAACTCACGCACCAAAAATGCCGGCTGTAGAAAAACTCACATATGCAAATTGATATTTAATTTTTTTAAAATTATTGTTTGTTAGAATAAATACTCCAGTTTCAAAAAAACAGAATTTCCTGTCAATTATTTCATGGTTCAGGCTTTACGGGGTTAAATGTTTGCTTGGCAGTTAATTGATTTCCCTACCACACTATGCTCTTGATATCTTATTTGACTGATTAGATTTATTGCTCTCATTCTTTACTATCACATGAGAGCGTTGTTATTTTATCGGTGTATTTTAATGGTGCGCGTCGGGCCAAAACAGGAGTGTCCTCCAGATGTCTTTGTGAACTGTTGCTTCTCTTTTTTTTCCAGACAAAGCTTTCAGCAGACATGGCATCTAAAACTGCTCTGAGCGGTTTTGTTAATGAACTATGCCTCAGCTGTGACATCCGGGAGAAAAGTGGGTCAACTTCTGACCTGGAATTCATAAGACTCTGGCCTCATTGGGGGGGGATCCAGCTTTTAGCTTGCAATGGATCAGACCTGTAACTCTCATTCTCTTTCGGGCCTCATTACTTCAGAAGACGAGGAGAAGGGTAATGGCATGATTGATTTCTAATTTACTACCAAAAAAAGAGTATTTTCGCCCTTGGGAGAGACAAAAAAAATGCTGCTCCACTTTTCTTTCTGCTTTTCTTTTCCTTTTTTTCCCCTTAAATCTCCTTTTCTGGCCATCCTTCATGTCAAAACACGTGTTTCCCATCAGTTGTCAAATGGAAAATTCATGCTTTCACAGCCATGACTCGGGTGTGGCCCGAAAGTGAAGCACATTTCAGGCTTGCAACCACTAAAAAGTTCTTAAACAGGCAGTTCCTGGTCTATCTGTCTACATGGCAACGGGACAAGCTTGTTGTCAGGTGGCCCAACCGTCATGTCACTGTTGTCACATCACAAATACTAGATTCTCAGATTATCAGCCATCAGAGGGCGTTTTCAAATTCCCCCACCGCTTTCTCAGGATGTTTTCTACAGATGTGTTTGTTCGCTGTTGCTGGGATCCTCCCTTGTTGTTTGGATGTGCCTCGATCTGATACCTACTTGCAAAATAATGCAATAGATCAAGATGTCACAACCGCTGTCACCATTTGCATACGAAACTCAAACCATAAAAGAATGTCTTCAGTCGAGTGTGTCCTCTTGTTGCTTCACTTTCTCAACTTTATATTACAAAGGTGTGCGTAGATTAATCTGTGTGTCAGTTTGTACTTCCTGGAATTCTTACCTTACAGCTTCAAAAATATCAGTTCCTGGGCATAAAACCTACTCGGTTGTAGCTGCTTGTGAGTTTTGACCACATTTATTGGGACTTAAAACTTCATCGTCCTGCTTATTGTATTTATGGAGTGTGTCACCCAGTGCAGTCGTGTGGTTTATCAGTGGTTTTTGGACAGAAACTGAGCTCTAATAGGCACTAATCGTAAGCGATATCAAGCTTTAGCTACACAAACAACATTTAATAGAGCGGATCTTTGTGGATTTTGGTCTTTCATGTCATTTGACAACAATAACCAAAGGACGTTTCATGCATACTGTATCCAACATAGTCTTACAGAAAACACATCATGCATAACAAGTTTAGGGCATGAAACAGGGCTGGACAATCTATTAAATGGAATTAAAGTTAACTGGATGAATGCATAGATCACAAAATCAAGATATGTACTTTCTCTCTCAAACCGCCTGGAGTCACGACGGTAACAGAAGCTGTCAGCATTTCGTCGAGACACCTGGATTTAGGAGCTTTGTTAGTCAAACACACTTACATAATGGCAGCACACCAAATAAGATAAGGCCCAACAAAGGTATCACTAAGTGATATGGAAATGGAGAAGTTTTTGTTGACATAAGACTAAGACTTCACCGTATCGCCCAGTCTTAACTTACTGTATGTTGTGACAAACCAATAATAACTGTCGGCCTCGTGCGCCTTTTTATGCTGTTCAAGTATAAAAACGACACAACACGAGGCATGGATTGACTCTTTTATTTGAGACTTGTGACAATGGGTGCGTGTTGAAGTAAATGTTACAAAACTGCATTGGGGACGAGACTGCACTTGTTTTATTGACACTGGCAAAGCATGACTTGGGAAAACCAAATACTACAGTACTTGCATATTTTTTAGGTTCTAACGCCACTCGTGACCTTTGTCGGCAGAAGCCATGTGCAGCGTAAGTTTGGCTAAACAACTATATTTCATCGTGATCTGCACACACTGCAATATTTAGTTGAACATCTGCGTCTCTAGCGTACTTCTTGTGATCTCGCTGCACTCGTCCGACAGTTGTTGTTATTGGTTTGGTTCAATGTCATATCAGTGTTTTACAATCAGTGGCGAACATCGTGGCGGACTTCTTCCTCGTCCTCCATTTCGTCTTCCTCATATTCGCCCATTTCATCGGCGGTGGCGTCCTGGTACTGCTGATACTCAGACACCAGGTCATTCATGTTGCTCTCGGCCTCGGTGAACTCCATCTCATCCATTCCCTCCCCAGTGTACCAGTGGAGGAAGGCCTTGCGTCGGAACATGGCGGTGAACTGTTCGGAGATCCTCCTGAACAGCTCCTGGATGGCGGTGCTGTTGCCGATGAAGGTGGCGGACATCTTGAGGCCGCGGGGAGGTATGTCGCAAACTGCGGTCTTGACATTGTTAGGAATCCATTCCACGAAGTAGCTGCTGTTCTTGTTCTGCACGCTCAACATCTGCTCGTCCACCTCCTTCATCGACATGCGGCCGCGGAAGATGGCCGCCACCGTGAGGTACCGTCCGTGACGGGGGTCGCACGCCGCCATCATGTTCTTGGCGTCAAACATTTGCTGTGTGAGCTCCGGCACGGAGAGGGCACGATACTGCTGACTACCCCTGCTTGTGAGAGGCGCAAAGCCGGGCATGAAGAAATGCAAGCGTGGGAAGGGCACCATGTTGACGGCCAGCTTACGAAGGTCAGCGTTGAGCTGGCCGGGGAATCTGAGGCAGGTGGTCACCCCGCTCATGGTGGCTGACACCAGGTGGTTGAGGTCTCCATATGTTGGTGTGGTCAGCTTCAAGGTGCGGAAGCAGATGTCGTACAGGGCCTCATTGTCAATGCTGAAGGTCTCATCTGTATTTTCCACAAGCTGGTGGACAGAGAGGGTGGCGTTGTAGGGTTCCACCACGGTGTCGGACACTTTCGGGGAGGGCATGACACTGAAGGTGTTCATGATGCGATCGGGGTACTCCTCGCGGATCTTACTGATGAGCAGCGTGCCCATTCCTGAACCGGTTCCTCCACCCAGGGAGTGGGTTAGCTGAAAGCCCTGGAGGCAGTCGCAGTTCTCGGACTCCTTTCGCACCACGTCCAGAACCGAGTCCACCAGCTCAGCTCCCTCGGTGTAGTGACCCTTAGCCCAGTTATTTCCTGCTCCGCTTTGACCTGCGTGATGTAATATTTAAAGACACTTCATGATGAACAAATAATGATGCCACTAACATGCATGTTTAGTTTGTACCCAGTGTACCAAAAGGACTTTGGTGATCATGTGAATTTCCATCTGCAACCATGAGGAGGTTGATATTTTCAGTGACATTTGACAACCATTGGATGGATTGCCATACTTTTTTTTTTACGTACTTTCAGAGGATAAATCCTGATTATTTTGTTTACTGATAGTGTCACCATGAGGTTAATGGGTAGTTTTGAGTGAAATGAAATCAATAATTGAATGGACTGGCATTAAATCTGGTACAAAGAGGTATGTCCCCTCGATAGCTTTCTGTGCAATCATAACATTTAATTTTGAGCAACACTTTGGTTTAAGAACAAGAACTTGAAAAACTGACAAAAACATTGCATTGCTGACAATTAGGAAATGTTGCAATGCTAACAAGCTAAACAACAAAGTGACCACTGTGAAACAGTGCACCTGCTAAACATCAACATGCTAACACGCTGACATTAGCATTCAGCTAAAAGCTCCAGTGTGCCTCAGTACGGCTTCGCTGAGCTGCCAGCATTGATGCAGATGCTTTCTGGTTAAAATCTGGCAGCCCAAATCTTTCTCCTGATCTCTAAAGCATTAGTCGAAGATTTATTACCCATCATCCATTTCTTGCAGCTAAGTAGAACTGGGTATTAATCCTGCAATGCAATTTTTTTTTGACCCACACATCCTCATTTGTTACCAACACTGCAGCAGTACCTCCAATAGATTCGTTTTTTTGTTGTTTTTTTGTGCTAAGTCACCACAAGAGCCGTCTCAGTCTGACACAGCTACACACCGGCAATACATCACACCACTGGCACATCGCTGAGAGACTGCAGAAGCTTTGTGCTCTGAATACACAATGCTGTGCAGCGCTCCCAGGTGAAACTAAGCACATCTTTACAGGATGTGACAGCAGTTGCTGACATGCACGTAGCCGTATGTGCAGTTGGTTCAGGGTGAGTGGCAACACTCTGATTTACTGTCAACTCACCGAAGACAAAGTTGTCAGGCCTGAACAGCTGTCCAAATGGGCCGGAGCGAACTGAATCCATGGTTCCCGGTTCCAGGTCCACCAGGATGGCACGGGGGACAAATTTGCTGCCTTTGGACGGGAGAATAGAGAGGGGTGGGGAGAAGTAATAGATGGAAAGGTGGAGTAAGATGTCTCAGTGTCCATAATGAGAGGAGATTCTTCATAATAGGTCTAATATGGATGCAGCACTACTGTTTGCAAATGTAGTCTTTTATGTAAACAGCCCTTTGTTGAAAGCAAACTAGACTTTACAAGCTGGGTATTAAAGGAATGCATTCTACTGTTTGTTTCTTCTACTTTGCTCGCTCCACCCTCTCTGACTGCTGGTGACCCTTCTTGCGAGCAAACTGCTGCAGCATGCTGCACAGCTTATTCTAGACCAGTGGGGCTTTCGAACTGCTGAGCTCTGCAGAGTGCATTCAAACAAAGATGCTGTCTTCCCCTAGCAATGCCTCTTTATTATTTTTTCCTCTCATTCTCCGTCAGCCATCTGCACTCTTTATTTTCAAGGAGAATTTGATGATCTGAATGTTCGGCCCACATGCAGTAGCGACCCAGTCGGTGACACTGATGTCAGCATGCAACATGGAAACGCAAAAATCAATAATGCCTGATGCTAGGGAAAAAAGAGACATTTGTAGTGAATTAGCAATGTGGGCTTCCTGAACAGGCCTTTCATTGAGCCCAAAGTGGATGAGCTGGCACTGTTTGATCCCAATCCTGGGTAAACATGACTTGAGATGACTTGTCCCTCTCTGAAAGCATCAGCACAAAAAGCTCTGTGATGACTGCACCTTCATTTATCACAGTGCTCGACTGCTTAATGCACAGCGGCCGTGAGCAGCAGCACGGGATGCATTTGGAATGACCTTCAGCACGCCACAGCAATAAAATCAGACACTGAGGTGACACCGAGGCACAGAGCTGGGGGTCAGCTTTATAGAGAGACTGCAGATACCTGTACTCCCTACAGAGACAGAGATAGAGAGAGAGAGGTGGGGAGAGAAAGGGAGACAGAGAGAGATATTTTAGCAGGTTCACTGTCCTAATTTTTTTTTCCTGCACTCATAGTGGGACCTACTTTCCCCAGCAGCTAAATTAGTGACACGAGCAAACTGTGGCGTTCAAAAAGAGGTCTGTGAAGCAGAAGGCCATGCATGAGCAAAAATGGAAACGATGCAAAACAAACTTTATATGTTTTTTTTATTTACCTGATGCCTCATTGTAGTAGACGTTTATCCTCTCCAGCTGCAGGTCACTGTCACCTTGGTAACTGCCGGTGGGATCGATGCCATGTTCGTCACTTATCACCTCCCAGAACTAAGATTGGACAAACACATTCCCATGAGCTTCAGCTGCGGTCATTTTGGCGAATAAAGACGAGTTTTCAAAGCAGGTGCGTCAGGATTTGGTTTTTTTTTGGCGCATCTGCTTTGGTGGCAAAATGACACGACCAGGATGAACCACACCCAATACGTATTTAAGATAATAATAGTTGATATTAAACTTTTCCCTCCAAAAAATACATTTTTATTCCTTTCTGTGCAAGAGATGCCAGATTAAGAGTTTAAATGCCTCGATTTGAGCAAACCAAAATCTATTGAAAGAAATAGCACACGTGGCATTTAAAATAAAAATAATTCTATTAATTTGCCCCCTTTTTTAAAATAAATTAAATGGTAATATTTAGATGCTACCTTCGCCCCAATCTGATTCCCACACTGTCCGGCCTGGATGTGAACGATCTCCCTCATGGTGAGCTGCGGATGCGGGCAGAGCGCGGTCCTTTTCTCGACTTGTCCGGCGTCCACTCTTCAGTCTCTTGCCGCTGTGTTTCTCAAAATCAGCACTTGCCTCATTTCTAGGAGGGGGGGGGCCGAGCTTCGGGAGCCGGCGAGAGAGATGAACGTGCTGCTGCTGGCCGGATGACGTGGCACCGAGCGCAGCATCCCCAGCATCCCCGCCAGCCAATGGGAGCGGCCCGGTTTGATGCAGTGGGCCACAGGATCGTGCCGCATCATCCTCCTGACATCACCCTGTCCCATGCAGGGAAAAAGGTTGCTTCTTCTTTTTTTTCCCTCTCTCTCTCTCTCTGGTCTGATTGAGGCTGTTCAGGCAAAAAAAAAAGAGAGAGCGAAGAAAAAAAAAATGCCTGTCAGGAGGAGTGTGACTGTAATACTGCAGGCTACATGATTCTATAGGAGCTGGGTGTTATGCTCACAAGCGAACCTGTTGTGTCAGACAGCAGGTACAAGGAAATATATATTTGACGATTCAAACCTCCCCCTGAAGGTGTGAGTTCAAATTCAGATGCTCTTATTAGAAAATGACACGAACTGGGGCATTAAAAAGATGAGCTAAGACATTCCCCGACCGGTTCTGCTGAGCCCTACACACTATAGCAGGCTATTTCTTTAGGGCCCTGCCTCGGGTTTGCTCCATGTCAGGTAGTTAGCAAACGATATGCATCTTGCAACCATAATAGACACAGTAATATTAAATATATTAAAATTAGATGTTGACAGGAGGCCCAAAACGTCACCTTGAGCAGGCAGTGTAGGTCTGACAGTTACTATTACTGTCATGATGCTAATAAATCAAGGCAGTTTTGCATTATTTGTTCTCAAAGAATGAATCCAAACAGCTGGACTTTTAAACCTTTTGCATGAAATTCCCTGTAATCATGCATGAGGGCCTTTGACAGTTGGATGCTCTGCCAGGCTGGTGAAGTTTTATCTTCTTTATCTTTCTCCCTGAAGTAACTTAACGAGACCCCATGAACAGTCACGATATAATCAACAAACCCACCGACAGCCACAGTTGATCAATAAATAGTGGTTTATTTTAACAACAGGTATGGCTTATGTACAAGTGCATTATGTCTGTTAAAACAAAATAAAACAAAAAATGAAACCAAACAATTGGAAACTTATAAATGGTACAATCCATGTTTTTTTTTTTGTTTGTTTTGTCTTTTTTTTTTTTTTACATTCATTCAAATCTCCACATCAAAGAGATTCGTAGTCGCACGGCTGAGAGAAGCAAAACCTGAAATGTGTACACCGGGTGACTCGACTTTGCGTCTCAGAGACTCGTACGTATTTGCCAAGTTCGAAACAAGTCTCGCCAGTTCAATGCTCCGATTCCGCGATCCTTCATTTTGCTGAAAACCGGATGTTTCCACACGCTTACTATTTACAAAGGCATAATCCAGTCTATTTGTTTTTATTTTATTTTTTTTGCTTTTTCCAACTAGTGTCTACCAGTCTACCCTACCGCTGGTGCTGACATTGCTTTGGATTGCTTTCACTGAACTTTTTTTTTTCTTACTCCTAATAAAGTCAAACCAAAGGGATGTAATAGCTCCCATCAGCTGCACGGGAGAAAGTGGAAGCAACAGATCTCAGAGAAGACACTGGTAGTATTGTGCTGTGTCACTGACTTTACACTGGTGTTGCACGGGGATGGGGATGGGGATGGGGACGGGGATGGGGATGGGGATGGGGGGGGGTTTGGCGATACACGATTCAATTTCTGCACACTGAGATAGAAAGACCAACACTCACAGACAACGAGAACTCGGAGTAATGTGAAGCTACCGACCACTGCAGTCAACCCACTCTCCACTGCAGATGCCAAGAATTTCAAATTAAATCCAGCGTCAACACCCTTCCTCCACAAAGTAGATTCCATGCGGATCTATTGCAAGAGTTAGAAGTCATTTTTCTTAAAACCCCACTCCATTTTCCCTTTTTTTTTTTCTTTATCTTTTACTGTCCAAACTCCACCAAATCTGACATCATATGATTGCAGGTCATTGTGCTTTGAGGCGTAGCAGCACGGCATACATCGACATTAAATGAACGTTTCGATAACAGTAACGACTCGACGATCTATTAAAAGACCACCCAACGAGCCAGTCCAGATTAGAGCGCTCGCGCTTTGATTGAAGCTGCATTTGAGGAACCTCAGGTAGGTTTTTGCTGAGTCACTGAAACACGGAGGCTTTCATCAGTGCACTTTGACAAAAGCCAATTTTCGTGCGAGTGAAGCACCTGTAGGGTTCTTCATACATGTACCACAAGACGGTAACAAAACAAAAAACATCATACGTCAAGTCTGGTGTTGTGTTTGACTCCTGAATGACATCTTAATAGATCGCCAATACTCCCTGGATACACGTAATATGAGATACTGTGAGAGTTTCATCACATTTGAAATGACAAGACATCATTCAGTTGGCTCTAAAGGCTTACAGTACAGTGTAATCATCATCATTATTATTATTATTAGTTATCATCATTATTGTTATTATGAGGATTGTTGTAAACAGTGGTATATCACACCTCATCCTTTAGACAAATATGACAACCTCCTCCAACTGTCAAGTTACACACAGATTTGAATCAAGTATAATGTTGTCCACAGACGGAAGTGAAAGTGCTTCCTTAAGCAAGAGTCAATTGAAGAATATCAACAGGTTCGTCTACCTGTCAGGATGTGACCTGCATTTTTAAAAATGTCATTTTGACAAATGTATTAAGTATTGCCTTTGTTTTTCTTCTTCCTCCTCTCTTTTCTTTTAAAGGTAAACTTAGTTGTGCGTGTGAATGTATGAACACAATGGCATCCATGAACTTATGTTAATGGCCAGAAAATGATTCGGAAAACACACTGAAAGGTTAGCGACGCTGCGCCGGTCGGCAGTCACGTCAAACATTTTTGTCATCCATGGGTTTCATTTCAAAAATAGCTTTTAGTCCTTTTTTTTTTTTTTCTTTTGATAGTTTTGCTTTGCTGACACGTTCACAATAATTTTCATGCTTTTTTTTGTCCCCACTGCAAAAAAAATAAAAAATAAAGTGCCACCACACTGAGGTGCCACGAATACTGTAAGAATGAAGTATAGCTTTGTACAATAAGGGCACGCCATGGGAGATTATTTAAAATAATACTTTGAATTTAAAAAAAAAACAGAATCAAGCTCAACAACTAATTATCCATTTACTTACATTATCACATTTACAAAAAAAAAACAAAAAAGAAAAAGAAAAAAAAGAAAATCATTTGCATACCATAAATTTCATTGGCTGAAACGATTGAAAAAATAAAAGTTTCTTCGGACCAACAAAACATGGGTCATTGTTTTCACTGATACCACTGCTCGTACAATGAACCACGAAAGCAGTTAAGCTCAGACTAATTCACCAAATGATCATTCAGCTTTCAGTCTTCTCCTGGATTTCAGAATCTCGAAAAATCTGATTTCGCTTCAATCCACAAACAATCTATGGCAGGGGACTAAACAGCATTTCCCCCAAACAGGCAAATACTGTATCGCTACTCACATTTTGGCACTATGTCTGCTTTGAATTTTGGTCAGGGTAGTTTTTGGCATTGTATTTAAAAAAAAAATAAAAATAAAAAAATCACCCCAATTTAGATTGTTTACCTATATAATGGCAAAAAAAAAAAAAAGTACTTTTTGTAACATTCAGATTTTCTTGTCCATACAGGTAAGGCGACATTTTTTCTTATACAAATACGTCAGACGGACATTCGAACAAAAGTACCAGTGATTTTTTTTTCTTCTTTTTCTTTTCTGTTTTTTTTTTTTTTCCTGTTTTAAACATCATTGCATTTCTTCACCAGTGCTGATGACACGTCTCAGTGATTGTGGGTATAGTTTGAAGTCTCTTTAAAAACAACAGACAATGATTTCCCATTCATTTACATGAGAGTAGTTTAATCGCTGGTGATTTCCAGTGACATTCAATGAAGAGCAGAAGTTTACTGTCACGTCGTCACAAACCAGCCTGTGGCACTCTCTCTCGCTCTCGGTCTATCGCTATCTCACTTGCGTGGTCTCGTTTATTGGCTAAATGCACGAGGGGGGGGGGGCGGGCTTTAAGAAACGTACAGCAGCTCTGTGAATCCACGTCTACTCCACTCCAGGTGGGAACAGTCTTCATTAAGCGCCTGAAGTCTGAGCAGGATAAGTTCTTGCCTCCCCACCCCCCTCCCCCACCCTCTCCTGCTGTTTCTCATGTGGGTTAGATCGCCTCCTGGTGCAGCGCCTAAAGCTTCATTTCCTGGCGGCAGCGCTGGATCATGACGACGCCATGCCGTTGACAGTGTTGTTTTCTGTGCTGGCACTGTCCCTGATAGAGAGGACGCCGGAGTCTATGGGGGAGGACACTGTGCAGTCCACTAGAGAGGAGGGAGTGGCTTCTGTGGAGCCTGAATCTGTGATGGAGGTTGAATCTAAGACCGGGGAAGCAGCTGAACCTGGTACAGTCAGAGCGGCTGATTCTGGAGTGGAGGGGTGCGCAATGTCTGTCACGGGGAGAATGGTGGGAGCCGGTGCAGGGGTGTTGACAGTATGTATGGCCGGGGCAGGGGAAGAGTCCGCTGAGGGCACAAGGCCTAAGTCGATGGGCGGAGGGGGTGTGGGTGACGGGGAAGCAGCGACTGGGCTCGGGGGAGTAGAGGAATGAGTACCTTCAACATATGGAGAGGTAGAATCTAACTGAGGCAGTTGGGAGTCTATGACAGAGGGTATGGGGGAGTCTCTAGCGGAAGGGGAAGTTGTGGACTCATCTACTATTTCTAACTGGATGGGAATGTCAGAGTGTGAGGTAATGGAGGGCGGGGGGTCAGTGGAAATGTCACAGTCTGTCACGGGAACGGGGGAGGGAGGGAGGCTGTCGTGTAGAGATGGAGTTGGGGAGTCTGCTAAAGCGGCGTTAGCATCCTCCGGCAAAGGCGGGTCAGGTGTTACGTCGATCGTGTCGATGTCGTTGCCCAGCGGGTTCGGGGATTCTAACGTGGAGCTGGGCGGGGGTTCTATGATGGGTGTGGTGCAGATCAGCAAAGAGGCAGGGACGTTTTGAGAGATGGTGGGAGTGCACGTGTCCAGTGACGTGACAGGGATGATGTCTGCCTCTTCTGTCGGGGATTCGCCAACGTCGTTCATTTCAAGAGGCGTAGAATCCGAAAGTGGCTCAACCGATTCCAAGACTATTGCTGGAGGTTCATCGGCATCAGCTAAAAGTGGGTCTGTGACAGATGGAGCGTTTTGTAAAAGACTGGAAGACAGCAGGTGATCTTTAGTGGCATGTATGATGCCGTCTTTAGCCTGCGCCGCGACCGGGGTCGCGGGCGTGGACGAAACCGAGTGACCGTTGGGGTCTTTAGGCTCAGGCTTTCCGGGGTACACCTCCATGAACATGGGGGCGGATATATCTCCGACCGTCAGATCAACGGCCGACGAGGCGGTGGAATCCATGGTGGACACTGCGGTGGCCGCGGCCTCGTGGAGCGGCGTGTCGTGCACTCTGGTGTAGTCCCTGCTGCTCTCGGACTGGGCCAGCAAGAGGCGCTGTTCTCCAGGTTTCTTCGGGGGAAGCAGAGGCTGGCGAGTGTAGCTCTCGCCATCGGCCAGGGTCTCGGGGAGCGGCTGGTAGCGAGTCTCAGGCAGCAGGAGAATGCAAATGATGCAGATGAGAGTGCAGCAGGCAAAAATGATGTGGTGAAGGAAGTAGCCCTTCTGATTGTGGAGTTCCATGATGGGTGCAGTCAGCATGCCGAAGCCGGCGCTGGCCAGGACCAGGCCCAGACCACCACCCCTGTGGGGAGACACAAAATGTTACTGACGACGACTTAGGGATGATCCGACACGCCGTAGAACCTCCTATAAACAGTAAAAAATTCTGACCTAAACGCTGCACTCAAGAGCTGCCGTCTAAATCATTTATATAAGGGGAAGCTCTGATTTTTGCCCTTGTGTTCTGTCATTCTATCAAGCAGCAGCAGAGAGTGCTGCAGCACCACAAACACCCTCATCGACATGCAGTTCATTCCCCGCCTGCCGTTGCCTGAACTCCCCAGCAGATGGTGCCTTTCAAACACCATCACCCCTTCAATAACCCCACCTAATGAACATCAAGTGCTGTGTCACATATTCTCAGAGGGGACGGCTAATTTGCACGAGACACGGATTACACTTGACACTGAACCGCGAGAGTCTGTTGTTTCGAGCAGTTCAATAATTTCATACCCACATTAGACGGGAGGTGGAGCAGCTCATCCGTCTGCAGGTTGGTTTGTCACAAAGGAGAGAAACCGCTGCATCGACTGGATTACAAGCGACTCAGAACAATAAAGTTTAAAAAAAAAAAAAAAGGAGAGGAAGTCTTCAAATTGTGCAACACTTGTCAGCCTGATGACTTCTCCGATGAGTAAGAGCACAGTTTTCCACATTTCTCTCCCCCGTCTCTGATGGTACGGTCCTTTTTTTTTTTTCTTTTTTCGGTGGGCTTACCTGATCACAGTGGGTGTGATCTCAGCGCAGAAGAAGATGCTCAGGTTGCTGACTGCGTGGGAGGAGAACATGCCGATGATGGAGAAGGCGACGGAGAAGTTCTTATTCAGCGTATCTGAGCTATCTGCAGACGAAGCAGGAGACACACACACACACACACACCAAGCAATTTACATTCAGCGCCCAGTGTGATCAGCGAAAGGACAACAGTGCTGTGCATGTAAATTAGGGGGCTGGGGAGGGAAAAAAAACAAAGAAGCTGCCTTTTCAAATCATTTGAAAAAGAATCCATAGTTGTTTTTTTTTAGCATCTGTTCTGATGATCATCCCATAAATCAACTGGTCAAAATAAATAGATGATAAGACATTTATAATTTATTCTTTATATCTCACATAAAGCTTCTTGTAACTGATAAATATGTTCCAGTATTTCATAATCTGGACGTGTTTAGCTCTAACTGTGCTAGATGAGCTCTGTCACCACCTTTTCTGGGCACCAACATGATGGTCTGGACTATCTGGATTATGATTTGCAATAGATAATATGGCAGCAGTTCAGTTTAGATTCAGTATAAAGAGAGTAGACAATGGCATGCTGACGACGGGTTAACAGGAAAAAGGATATATGGAAGCAAACACATGCCATAATTTAACACTTTATAAGCAACTGTACACTGAATATTTCACAATAAAATGTAAATAACACTGAATTTACAGCATTATATAAACAAAAAAAACCCCAAATTGATAAAATTAAAACTTAAAAATACCATCTAGAAATGAGCGGTCCAATTTTATAAATTAGACAAATAAATTTCAAAGTAAAATCACTTCAACTGAGGGTCCAGAATAATAAATATGTCTATTATCACTTAAAGGGTGTCTGAGAATTGGATCATATGGCGTTTCTTTCATGCCATTTTAGAAAATATAATCACAATCACTACTAGCTGTAAGGTTAACCTCTTGGAACAGCGTCAACAGACACATTAATTAAATACATTTTCGCCCTATTTTATTATGAGATTTCTAGAAATAGGCTCGCAAACAAAGCGCCAATTCAGTCCAGAGGAGGTTCGAATGCAGTGTTTTATGAATAAGACATGCTAAAGATGGCACAGAGAGCATCAGAGGAGGCTGCTCTGTGATCAGCTCCTGCTTCCCACAGAGGGATTAGCCAGGAGAGAATAAAAGAGACCGATAAGAGGAAGGAGCAGCAGAAGGAAGGTTGATGGTGAGTTCACAAAGAGGTGCACCCTCTTCAACACAAAGGAGATAAATAAAGTGAAAAGCTCGCCATAATTACATCTAGGACTTCATTATGTGTCTCTGCAGGGCTTGTGTACGCCTAATGAAATGCTGCAGGACGTCTGCATGCAGCACATTTTCTAAAAGCTCATCAAGACAGTGCGGCAGGCCGAGCGAGTCGATTCGCTCCACATGACGAAAGAATGTGAAGTTTGTAATCGTAACAGTGGGAAAGCATTCAGGCGAGCAAATATTGATCAGTCGAACTCCCTCAACTCAAACATCATCAGCACACAAGACCTTAAGAGAACATAAATAAACAGATGATCCTACCGATGTTCAGGTGGACGCTGTACTTCCCCAGCACTAGAGGAGAGACAGAGACAGAGGTTGTGTGTCAGCGACAAGCACCAGAATCATCACAAGCACTCAGACAATAAAGTCGACCAGGCGTCAAAAATATGCACACATGTTGAGCGAAGCTGGTCAACACGGCGGAACAACATAAACAATTTCACAAGGGAGCGGGAACCATGAGCATAACCTTGGTGTGTTGACTCTGGTTAAACATTAAGTCCAGCTCATTTGTAACTGTGTACTGTTTTGATCAGCCGGTGCACTTTTGGTACACATTGACTAAAAACAGTGTAATCATGTTCGCCTACTTCATTAGAAACGGCAGAATGTATGAAAGGTCCGAACAACAAGGAAGCATCGTGTGTGTGTGTGTGTGTGTGTGTGTGTACAAGAGACAGAGTGTAAGGTCACAACGAGTCAGCGTTTGGACGACCGGTGCCCTGTTTAAACACGTGCACTTGTGAAACAAGTATGTCTGGAAGACATTTCGACAAATATTTGTAAAGCGTTGGTGTTGTCATTGACCTTAGCGATGACTTTTCCGTGTTCAAGAGTTCATATTGTGTGACATTGAGGAGGCACAACAGCACTACGGAATTAAGCAGCTAATAAAATCCAGCCTCAATATATTGTATATATATATTTTATGTGTTTTTTTTACTATTACTAAAAGAGCATTGTGTAATGTTTTAAAATCCCAGATTCTGTCGTTCGTAATTACCGTAATGTCCGGACTATAAGCCGCTACTTTTTCACACGCTGCGGCTTAAACAATGATGCGGCTTATTTATGGATTTTTACGAATTTGATGAAAGTGATACTAAGAGCGACAACGAAAGAGAGACTGAGGAAGCGTGTGACGAAGTGATTCTGAGGCTGTTCAACTCCGACACTGAAGAAGACGACTTTAGTGGTTTCAGTGCAGGAGGAAGATGAAGATAGCGATCAGGGACTTTTCCTGGTAGGCTGCTGTAGTTTTTATTTCTTTAACCAGCTGTGTTACAGGCACTGTTCGGGAAAAAGAACATTTACTGTATTTGTGTATGTTACGTATTGAATTAAAAGTTTTAAAAAAAACTTTCTGTGTAAATATCTCATGTTACAACCTGCGGCTTATAGACAAGTGCAGCCTGTATATGTACAATTTTCTTTTCTTTTTAAAGTTCGTGGGTGCGGCTTATATTCAGGTGCGCTCAATAGTCTGAAATTTACGGTATGCTGTACAGTTTATGAGCGAGTGATTCACATGGAACTTTGTATTTTACACCTTATGTGGTGCAATTAAAAAAAAGTTCAGGGACTGTTCCTGGTTCTCGTTTTATCAACAGCGGACCCTGTGCATTACTGGAAGGTGTCCGTTTTCAAATTGTCCGTGTACCGCAAAGAGCAGCAGACGAGAGACATTCTGTCAGTCAAAAAGCTCAGGACGAGCCCAGCTTCATGTTAAGGATCGTCTCCGGTGATAACGGGTTGGATCTGCAGCTACCATCAGGAGAAGAAACAGTCGTCACAGTGGAAAAGCCCTCATCAGGCGAGGTGTGTCTGGTCAGGAGCATGCATCAGGAGTTCTGCTGTTGGTGTTTGAGGTAGAACATTCAAATGACCTGGAGCGCGATGGCATGCGGGTGTTCCACTGAGCACCTGGTCACAGCAGCGATTATGTAACGGCACTCCCCCACCTGCCCTATTTACTACAGCTGAATCTCTGTGACTTCTTCCGAGTCCCCGAAATGATATTCAAGTTGAAGGGTTGCTGTTTTGACACAGTTTAGGAGATTCAGCTTCATCCCAGATGGTGCTTGACACGGTTACATAACGGTGCTTCCAGGGAGCACAGCATCGCTGTACGAGGAGATTAGTCCGACGTGGACGTCAGCCACTTTAAATCAGGTATTGTTTTTGATTTTTTTTTTATAGGCACAGTCTCAGAACGTATTGATCGCACCATAAATACTTTGCTTGTCTACTGAACATATGCCGTAATGTACATAGAGCAAGTTGTGGGTTTATCAGGAGTTACATGTTGGAAATCATTTCATAGCTGGTTCCCGTTGCTTAAAGTCCTTCTGTGAAGCTAAGCTAATCACTTGCACGCTCTAGGTTTACATTTAACAAACCTGAGAGTCGTATTGATCTTCTCATCATTTCACAAAATGTCCGAGAACTCCTACAGAACTGAACAATGTTGTTGCCAAAAGCATTCTTGGAGTGTTTTCACTATGGAGGAACCACCCATATTCAAATCCAACAAAACTACATCATCGTGGCGTCACTCCTCAGGAATGAGGAGAATGTGAAGAAGACATGTGTTCCTCATAAAGTACTCACGGTTGAGCAGGCCCAGTTGCAGCAGCGAGGCCAGAGCGGTGATGATCATGAACATAAGGAGGCCACCGCGCCGGCCCATCAGGCCCACGGCGGGGCACAGCGCGATGCACGACGCCACCGCGATGCCCGCCATCGTGTAATAGTCTGCATAGAAGTTATGGAACATGGTGGTCTCCATGGCTTCCTGATCCATCATGCTGCGGGCAAAGCAGTGGTGGATCCCATAGCCGGTTAGCCTGGATGCAGAGCAAACAGAGGGAAGGGTGGTGAGTTAAAAACATAAGGAAATATCAAATAATACAGCGGTTAACGTAGAGGAAACCTGACTTAAGATGTAGCGGGAACACAGTATGGTAAAAGTAGTGTAGGTCGAACAGAAGTAAAATGATACGCACAGAGGGAGAAAAACAACAGAATAAAAAGAAACCCAGATCCAAGCAAAGCTAACAGATGGAGAGGTTGGAGGAAAAGAGACGACTCCATTTCATCACGTTTTCTCTCATCGTGAAACTGCACATATGTAAACACTGACTTATCGCCACAAAGGAACACACCCACAAGCACACAAAAAACACAAGCCAACGCTCACACCCTCCCTCCCTGCTTGTCTAATGTTTCAAAAGGACAAAGCTCATGTAAAATTTATGTTAACTTAGGGAGTCAGGGACACCGTGCACTGAAGTAGAGGTAAAGCTGGGTCTGCCGAGCTAGAGATGAGGTCTCGGATGAGGAGAG
Source organism: Stegastes partitus (assembly GCF_000690725.1). Lineage (NCBI taxonomy): Eukaryota > Metazoa > Chordata > Actinopteri > Pomacentridae > Stegastes > Stegastes partitus. The sequence continues at coordinate 55,979 of NW_007579261.1, forward strand.
GAGAGGAGAGAGGAGAGGAGAGATCCCACTGGAGGGGGGAAAGAGAGAGCAGCACAAATATGGAAGGACAAAAGAAATGAGGGCTAAAGATCAATGTTGTATCGAGCCTGCAGGTTAACGCTGGCATCTCGGCTGCACAAAATGGCGGGCCTGACTGGCATTGCTCCCTGCGCACACATACCAGCGTGCACCCGCATTAATTTATTGTTTTTTAATCTCCTCTTTCATCCCTACACATGCACAAATAGATATCCAGACACGTTTCTTCGCACTAATACGAGACGCTTACGAGTTGACGCAGAGCACCACGATGTTCTTCCACAGGTTTCTCGTCCCCACCATTTTCACGATGCACGTCTTTTTGGGCTTCTTCTGAAGAGCTCTTTGGAGTTCTGGAAACAAGGAAACACAGATTGTGTCACGATGATATACGTTTTGTAGAATCACAATCCCCCCTTGATGTTTTGCTTTGAAAGCGTCTTCAGGCATCTGGAAGTTGTACCCAAGGATGAATCAGACTTGTGGAGGTCCACGATTCTCTTCCTGATTTCTTTAGATTTCCCATGGTTGTCACAAAAGGAAGCAGTGTGTTTGAGGTGTGCCTTAAAATACATCCACAGGTGTGCCTCCGAATAACTAAGATGTTATCAATTAACAAATCAAAAGCTTACAAAGCCATGACATCATCATCTGGGCTTTCCCAAACAGTTTGAAGGCATTTTAGTGGATGTTAACTTCTAAATTTGAAGAAAGTAATTTTAAAAAATTGTCTAAAAAATCCTCCCTCTCATTATTCTGGCATTTAGCAAATAGAAATAATTTTGGTAATCCTAACTGACCTAAAACAGGAAAAGTTTTGTCCGATTTAATGCCAGACACTGAGAAAAAAAAAAAGAATACTGTGTGTAAACTTTTGATTTCAAGTGTATTTTAATCTATTTTATTATTATCTACACAAATAAAGTTCCTATTGTCAGTATTCATAGTGATAATAATTGTAGCTAGAGTTGATTTTTTTCAATTTCTTTTCAATTATTTCTTGAATTTGACTTGCAGCAACAGTAAACACACAATAAATGGAAATTAATACTCTTGTCATGCATTACAAAAACAAAACAAAACAGAATGAAGGGTTGAAAATACCTCAATCACAGCCAATAAAATACTCAAATAATTCATTCAATTTCTGTTAGTAAATACATATATATTCCTGCAAATACATATCAATAATTCAGTGTTAAGTCAATACACACTGACCACTTTATGAGCGTCTCCTGTACAATCTAATATAATTAATGAATTCCGCTTTTATGAAGCTCGTAACATCTTCTCAGTTTTTAATTTTCGTAGCTGAAGCTGCGTCTCGTGTTTTGTTCACCCCGTTTCCGTGCGCGCCCTTGAGGAGGGCAGAATACTATAAAAACAATCCCTTTAATGCACTGCAGTAAAACACTCGGTACAACCTCCGTAATACGCATAAATGAAATTTCTGGCAGTGTCAACAGCCAGCCAAAATTTATCAACTTTGTAAAAGAATTCCTGGCAGGGCCCGTGTATTGGATTGCACTATATCGTATGAGGGCACCTCGGTGTCTATCCGCCGAAAGCTCGAATCAAAAGGAGAGTTTGACATCTGTCTGGGTTCTGGAAAGAGTCAAGCGAGGACAGCCCTGATTTATTACAACCACAGAAATTTCCACATGTATTTTTAATGAGCACGCTTCATCCCCTCGCAGCTCGTCCCCTGCCGTTTGGTGAGGCAGGTATATGACAACGCTCGCACCCCTGAGCCGCCGCCGCTGCCGCCGCTGGTGTCTGACATGCGGATGTTTTGGTATCAGGCTGCGGGTTGCCACAGAAACGCAGCTCGGCTTGGCGGTACTGTACGAGCATGTTGACTCAGGCATGTGACGGCATTCCACACCAGCCCTTCAAGGTTATCTCTGGCTAAACCACTCAGGCTTTCCAGTGATCCCCCCCCTTGGCCAAGTTACAAACCCTTGTGTAAGATTATCCCCACTCAAATCTATGCAAATCACTCCGCTCACTTTCCAAAGGAGGCCTAATCAGTCGTTAGACATGCATCAGTCATGCCTCGGTGCTCGAAAAGGTTCCTCGGCTTCTCTTCTGTGGCGCTGATAAGTACAGCCAGTGCCCAACGCTGCATTTTGTGCTGAGCGTTTGAAATACTACAGTACTAGTACTGGAAGGGTTGGGGACAGACTGTTACTATAAAAACAGGAACGGATAAATTAATGTCTTTTTTTTTTCTTCTTCTTCTTCTAAATGCTGCATCAGCAAACAGCCTCTGAGTTCGTAAAAAGAGCAGTCAATTTCACACTGAGTGGTTCCTCTTGGAGCCTGTTCCCCAGCAGTGGCACATTGTTTTGTATTGATAAGTACGATATGCTTTGGCAGCATGAAAACGTACGTGTGCCACGTTAAAGGCCGCTGTTAAAGCTTAATGCAATCTGCAGTGACTTCTGACACCACGGTTCATTCTGCTGTTAGCCGCCGGCTCATCCGCTGAGTGCAGACAGTTAACCCGGGGGTCAGAGGGCACGACCGGCCTCAATTTGCCATCTGTGCACCATTGTGTCCGCTCGTGTCCACTCGTCCAGGACATAATGAAATTAATGAACGTTTGAGAGTGTCATAATGTAATGTTCGACACCCACTGCTACCTCTGTAGTGGCATGTTACTATGGTAACAAGACAGGAAATGGATGTAACCTTGTCAATCCGCCTTATTTAGGAAAGAACAGCTGGAGAGGGTGGACATGGTGTGCAAACGGACACCCTGTCCTTCAAAGATAAGGAGAAGCTTGGCAGACAACAGCGTACGCAGCTACTACGACGACACAAGGTGCATTTTGACAAAAAAATAAATAAAAATCAACCCTGCACGCAGTCATAAAAATGTCGGATTTCTTTAAATGAACGTCGATGCACTTTGTATTCACCTGTGAGGATGTTGTCAGTGTCGAGCTCCATGTTCACTCGATTCTTCTTCGCTATGTGTCCCATGATCCACTTGGAGCGGCAGTACTGCTGAGTGGCCAGCAGCCAACGCAGTGACTCAGGGAAGATCCTGTGGAAAAGATGGGGGATGTCCTTGTTAATATGACATGAAAAATGAGTCAGAAGGAAAACGAGTCCTCCTTTCAGAAGGCTGATTGAAATCTCATTTAGTCACGGCGAGCAGAGCTACATCTTGTGTCTCCATTTCAACACATTTTGAATAATTACGTAACCATATTTTTGAACAAATAACAGATTATGACTTGTATCCTGAAGTGGAAATCGGTCCTCTGCAGCGTCACACACAAACACTCTACGCCGTGTACAGGTGCTGCCTCACAGCCGCCGTCGACCCCCGAGGCTATTTTCATACGGTGCGCTCTGCTAAATGGTATTTGTATTGCATTACATTACGTATATTCCTCTGAGCGGTCGAGTATCTGCACGCAGAAAGAGTGCAACGCTCGTGCGAAGGCAGTTGTGAAACAAAGCAGTTGCTTGAACGTCCATGGAACAGGTGTGAACACAAAATTAAAGTGCCGGTTTCATCATTTTTTGCGGTTTGCAGTCGTTTCCACAAATCAGCAAACTAAGATCACCTGCAGGGTTGAAATCTGCAGCCCAGTCAGCGCTATTTCTACATTCGCAGAGTCAGGCGGTTGTGATGAATTCAAGTTGTGCCCATAAACGCTGTTTGGCTTAATCAAGAAAGTCAACATGGCTCCATTCTTTCGAAATTCCCTGAATGCTCTCGCGAAGGCCGACTAATGCATTAGTGCATCTCAGCAGTGTGTGTGTGTGTGGAGAACATGTGGAGTGATGCCTCGGTATTGCACGAGAGATGGCTAGACAATAAAAGCTCTGTCAAGCTGAGTTCACTGTGCAATGTATATTAATATCACTGAGAAATTGCCCTGGATTCACAACCAGCTGAAAGTCCTTGAATTGTGTCGTTCTTCGGCACAGCAAGGCCGCATCAAAGCAGACGACTATCTGTTACGAATCCTTTCCACAACTTAACCGCACAGCTGCTGAGTGATGAGGACACTCTCTACACAACCAACAACACAGAAGATCCTGCAGTAGAAATATGTTTTAAAAACCACATGTTGTCTCTTTGTGCCAGAGGTTTCTTGTACCTGCTGTGGAAACCCCCATCAGACGGCACACTCTATCACCGGCGTTGACGTTTGATCCAATTTGTGCTCTGGAGTACTTTTTTTTGAATGGAAGTCCTTTTTGTTCTTTGGGGTCTTTGATACTCGGTGACAAAATCTATATTCTTGGCTTTTTTTTTCTTACTTTCGCTGCCTTTTGTACACATCAGCAGTATTGTAGAGCGGCATCAAGAAAGAAAAATACACAAGCGTTTACTGCCTGAGTTGCAGTCGCAGCAGAGTTCACAGCAATTGGGTTAACTAAAAGATATTTAATTCAGCTGGAAATTCACTGCTGGAAAAAAAAAAAAGCCCTTGGAGGTAAGATTTTTCCAATTCTTTAGGTGAATCTGTGAAGGCATTTTTTGTATTAACAAGGTTTAATTCAGACTATAGAAAACACTGGTTGCTTAAAATTCCACCCATGTTTGTGGCAGACGGCACCGCATGCAGCAGTGGAGAAGTCTCGCATAGAATTAAAACACTTTCCCCACCTTCAACAGAATAAACAAAAAAACATAAAGACAACTTGGTACCAAAGAGCAGCTCATGCTAAGGTCTTTTCCTTACCAAATGTAGGACAGCATAAGCAGCAGGGGACAGATGATGACAGCTTGAAGTACCTGCCAGTCGCCACAGAGGTACGCCACCATGGGCATCAGCAGCTGACCACCCAAAACCACAAAACTGGCCACCATGGTCATGGAGAATCGCCATCCTGGCAGGCACAGCTCGATCCCTGGCAAAGAGGACAAAGAGGAGAGAGAAGAAAAATAACAGTGTGTTGTTATTTTTGGCGAGGGACAAAATGCATGATCACAAAGTAAACGTCAATATGGTGTCGTCCATTTGCACCAGAGTTCAAACTTGTCACGATAAACTGAGATTATGAGTAAGGCGAATCACAAAAGTGAAACTGGTTGCACCATGTATAGCTGCTACTACATGTTTGCATTCACTCAATACCAGGTGTACCGACTGCATGGTTCGTTAAACTAATTGCCCACTCTATTATTGCCTAGCTAGCATTGTCCTGTTTATACTGTAGAGTAAAAGAAGTTCAAATGGAATATTGTCATCACATCTCACCAAACAATAGCATAAACCAGCGGTCCCCAACCAAGCCGTGGGTCATTTGGTACCAGGCCGCACAGAAAGAATACAAATGTTTATTGGTTTATTTTTATTTCCAACGGAGTCTGCAGGATTTTCTATTTCAAAAAATGACTCGCTCGTCTTCCTGTCAGTTTCGCCCGCGCTTGACTCCATCAGTTCTCATGTCCGGCCGTCAAACGAAGCCGTCAGTCTAACCAAAATGAATTTAAAGAAAAAACCAAACTTCTCTGGAGAGCTTCTTTGAAAAGAGGGACAGACTTGATGCTGAGACAGAAGAAAAAGTAGTTTATGACATTTTTTAATAGAAAGAACTCTTATTATTTGTAATGTGCGCGAGGAAAAATTGTCACGCTTGAAACCAGTCTGTAGTGCCAAAAAGGTTGGGGACCACTGGTATAAACTACATTTTAAATGACTATGGACAAAACTAACACAACAAACCTCAAACTCCTAAATAATAATACAGGGATTTTTGACACCCTGAGCAACAACAACATTAAAATCAGACCTCGACTGATATATCAGTTGGCCGACATATTGGCCCATCCCAGGTATATCGTTATCGGTGCTTATGTGGCTAAAGCTAGCCCAATATGAAGATTTTCTATTACAGAATGTTAGAAAAAGATTCTTGGAGTAATTTAGGAACAGTGTGATCACATAGTTTGTCCAGCAGAGCAGTTCTGACTCCTGGTTTTAGTTTACAATCGTTACAGCACTGTCGGCAGCACATGTGGCAGAGAAGGTGCGGAGTTAAGTGGTGTCTAGTCACAAACTAGTTTTGGACATTCATTACTGGGAAGTTAAAGACAACTAATATCAGCCAGCATGTTAATATGAGATTTTTTTTACTCCTTAAAATGGGTTCAAGTATTAAAACCACCTGCCTAATATTGTGTTCAGCCACCTTGTGCACGGACAACAACATTAATCCATCAGGGTTTGTACACAGGTCCTCTGATGTTTGGCACCTGGACATTGGTAGCAGGTTTTTGGGATCTGTGGGTTGGGGGGGCTGGGTCTCTGTGGACTGGACTTCCGGCATATTTTGTTTGATTGAATTAGGATCTGGGGCATTCAGAGTCCAGTTCAAGACCTTGGGCTTTAGGTGGGTGCTACATATAAGTAACATCCTCATGAACGCCAGAACCCAAAGTTTCAGAGCAGAACAAGACGATCAGTGTTAGACACCTGGAACACACAAGTTCCTCCTCTGATACCAAAACTAAATACACACAATCATGGGAATGATTAATGAACAGCTGGTTCCAGAAAAAAAAGATATGATCCGAACAACAGCTGATTGTTATTCATGCCGAGAGAAACAGACCAGAGTTGATGAATCAACCAGCAGAACAGAACACATGTCTGACTAGGCGAGGCAGGCAGACAGGCCAGAACAAGGATCCTGACGGTGATGCCATCCTCAACAAGGGAGGTTTACGCAGTTCTGACGCACCACGGCCTAATTTCCACAAATCACAACTAGATTTTCATTTATATTGTGGCGCTGAACAGAGAAAAACTTGACATGAGTGAGACAAGTGAAAAGAACTGAGTGTGTGTCACTTAGGGTTGAAATCCTACTCGTCCCGGACTCCCAAATGTGAGAATTTGCAGTTTCTCGTGAGTGTAAATGAGCTGTTTTTGGACATTTATTTTGAAATTGTTGAGCAAATTTTTTTAGCTTTTTCCCATGTGATATACAGTCCACAATAAATCAATATGTACAGTTGTTGTTCTGAGACAGTAGACAGACCAAGACAGTAGGCTGCTGTGAGGGTGAACTAACTAGAAAGAGGTTCCTTGTACTCATTCCTCCTCTATCAGAATGGCACTGATTCATTCACCCAGTCATTAGCATGCACACCACACTGGCAGCCAGCAACCACAGACAGTCCAGCCCTTTAGTTACTGCAGCACAGAGGATAGGGTCAACTCGAATCATAGATAGCGAACGCTACTGTAACGCTCCCATCCCGCCCAAATGTTCTGTCCCGCTTCATTCATCCTTTTTCTTTTTTTTTGTTACACAATGACAATTTCTCTTTCTAATGGGTCTTTTCTGCTGCCCAGGAATGTGAACAGTCTCCAGATGGGCCTTTCAAGGTGACAGGGCCAGCATAATACAGTGGGTGTCGGCAGGCCCGCTTCATTCCAGTGGAAAAGACCGGAATTTCAATTAGGACTTGCCCCCCTCTGAGGACATGAATAATGCTCTCTGTTCACAGACACTATCGCAGCTGGAATGACAAAGCCAATGAGTGGAGAGCAGGGCGATGGGTGCAAGACCTGCTGAGTTTGAACCAACTAACCTCAAGACTCCTTCTCTGTGTGCCGCTGGGAGCAAAGTGCCGGTTCACTGGTTGCGGACTGCATGGGATTTGAATTCTTCGGTTATGTGTAAGAGGTCATGTGCGCGGAACAGAGCGCCGCATTGTGACCGGAAAAGTACGCGCGGTGAGCCGTGGATAAGTGCTCGCTAACGTACAGACATACAGCAGGACAAACTATATTATAACGTCCGATAACATGACAGTAAGGACATATATGTGTACATGAACTAGACTGAACTGCAGACTCAGGACCAGAGGCTGTGGAAAAGCAGGCCTGAGCTCCTTACTCCTGCTGACCCTAATCCTCCACAACCCACTAGATCAGCATTCCCACAATGCTCCGCTGCAGCCTCTGTCCTACTGACATAAATCTGCCAATAACTAATCTGATGTCACATTTAAGAAACTCACTAAAAAAAAAAATTGCTAATCACGAGTCTCCGGGGTGACAAAACAACTGGGACGCACGAGCCGACACTTTTAAACACATTTGCACAAATACTGACAGCAGTCGAAGTGGAAGTTACATCATCGACGATCACACCGATAGCCAATTAATAATGATAATCCCCCAAAGAAGCTTTGACTAGTTTGCTGACTTTAGCAATACAGGAATATGAATCACACTCTCTGGTATAAACCGCAGCAGCTCGCTAGACTTCAGTCAAGTGCACAGCGCAGTGAAGGAGGCCCATTGTTTCACAAGTGAAAGCGATTGGTTGACCACTAAAGGCACTCAGTGCAGCCACTCCCTGTACCCACAGGCTAATGTCATGGCCTTTTACTGGTCACATGAGGTCCTCACGGCCCCATGCCACGATTTCTCTGTCTAATCTGGGCCTCTTGAGCCACTCAGTATTGTGATCATGATAAGGAGCCTGTGGTATTTTGCTATGTTGAAAGAGGTTTGGTTTTCTGTCATTAATTTTAATGGCGTCATTTATTTTCAGCAGCAACTGCAGCAGCTGTGCAATCACAGTCCGGGCCACACGGGCCTTCTTGCAGGTGTCACAGGTGAAAAGCATCCTCTTAGCCATGCATTCCCCCTGTTGTCACATTATTATCTAAATCATTTTAATCACCACCCACCGCTCTGATTCATTGAGCGAATTAAAATAGGGATGCTCATTAAAAGGTTCTCTGTTGCTGCTCAAGAAACAATCAATCAAGTAAAGCTCTGCAGGTGGGATTAAAAAAATAGAAAAAAAGACTAAATCAAGTGTAGATAGCTCCATAGCCACACCTGTTCAGACTAGAGAAAATAACTAATGGAGACCAACATGGATGGGATCAACACAGATGTACATAAGACACAGCTGAAATCACCTTTATTCTTAATTTTTTGTAAAATAAAGCTAACTAGTCGTAGCATCTGTTAACACATCTTCCACATCAACTGAGAATGACATTGATATTTCACATCACTACAGATTAGATACAGCAGCGCAAATAAAAAAAAATAGATATCAGCCTGGTACAGAAATGAACTAAGAGGGACACAGTGTTTGGATGACCTGCTGGTACTTGCCATAGAACTGGTAGCTGCCTGCACTACACAGAAGTCTGCAACATGTCTACTGAAGGTGTGCCGTCAGAGCCAGCAAGGCCTAAAGTCTCACAATCACTGACTTAGGTTGGAATATTTTCCCATCAGTCTATTCTCTTTATTTCATGGCGTGTCTCTGGACTGTGGTGCTTCCAGCTTTTATCCAATCATATTTCAGCCATCATGTGTTGTCAGGGTCAAAGAAATCTGCCCTGAGGCCTTCAGAATCAAAAGTGCAGGCGCCTGTAGCGTAAAATGCATCGCAATGAAACTGTTGCTTTAACCAGATTTAGAGTTGGTGGTCCCAGGACCAGCTAGCTGGCGTACGATAACATCAGCATCTTCATGTCGTCTGATTGGATGGTCAGAGAGCTCAGCCAAAGCTCGCGATTCATATCTGTAGCGACGTGCACGAGCTAAAACTTTATCATAAAGTATTGTTTTGTTTTTTTAAGATAAGCAAGAGGACATTGTCAGCCTTAAAACAAATTAAAACTTGTGCTAAAAACACGACCAGACAGACCCAACTTTCATCTCCATGGAGACAGAACTGGACGTATTGTTGGAAGTGAAACACGTGGATTAGCTGATTAAACTGTTTATGATGAAAGAAAGGAGGAAGGAGTTTGTGTTCAAATAATCACAAGTTTTGGTGAATAAAATATAGATTTCTGTCATTTTATTGGGTTGATATTGATGCTCCTGCTGGATGTGATGCATACGGTGCAGCTGCAGCTAATGGAGACGTATTTAATTGATTTAATTGGGTTTGTTGCTTTACTAACGGCATTCATTCTTGCTACATGAGATACCTGTCTGCAATGCAACGTCCTGCTATGCTGCCTTTCTGCATAATACTGATGGTTTCTACAGCCGTGGCGTCATAATGACAGTGTTATGGGGTGGTTTGATTCAGGCAGGACGTCACTGAAGGCCGAGGAGTAACATGCACGGCCCGCCACTGGCTGAAGGGATGAACACGGTATTTTCAAATGGAATTCCCTTTAAAATCTGGGGAATGGTCAGTAGTTTGCACAATGTGTCATCTGACTACATCGGATGCATCAAAGGGCCCCTTGTGTCCTGTATTCCTGTATGGAAGCATTTGCAATAGTCGTGTTTCAACAAAAACGTACTCAGGCCTTTTTATTTGTACCCCATTTCCTACTGGATCAAAGTTGCATTTAGAAATACCACCACAGTGAAGCCTCCAGTTCACTTTCACCTTCACACAGGTGGTTTCCTGCGTAGGTGTGCCACTCGCTGCATTATTAATACATCTGAAGGTTCCAAAACCTTCAAAGCTGCGGCCGCAGAAGGAAACGCTTTGTGAGAGCAAACTCAATTCAGGCAATGTGCAAAGCTGCTGATGAGCTCTCGGAGCACTTCCTCTGAGTGACGGGTCAGCGCAGCGCTGTCAGCAAACAGCATTACCCTGATTAGGACTCGATGAACCTTGGTCTTTATCTGCCATTCCTGCACATCGGACAGTGTTTTTGTTTTTTTTAAGGCATCCTCTGTGGAACATGGTGACGACACAGAGGAAGACACCGGCCTGTTTAACCCACAGTTAGTCCGGAGAGTATCTGAGAATAGGACATGTTGATCTTAAGGTACCCTTCAAATTTCAGAAGCAGATAATCATCCGAGAAGCCGTGGCAGAAAGCCAACGCGCTGGTGGAGCATGAAAACAGTTACGGTGACAAGGTCAGAGGCCTTAAAGGCAACATGGAACGGTCTTCTCTGCTCGTTGACATTTGTACTAGAGTCGGCGCAGGAGAACAAACCGCAGATTATTTATAATTACTCTGGCAAATAAACTCAAAAGTTCACTCTTTTTACTCCACTCTGCTTTTTCTATATATCACAGATGACTCAAGTATCCTGAGGTGGCCTCCTCGCTCCCTCCTTCTAAGCACCGAAAAGGGGCTATTGACTAAGAATAAGGTCAAACTCATTGATTAGTCTCTTATCTGGAGCTACAGAGAATGCCAACTAGCCCCAAATGGCCACAGGCACTTTTCCTTTGATCCAACCGGGACTCTCTGCAATCAGGTCAGTAAAACACCACCAGGAGAATATTTTCTTTTGATAATGTTTGTGTGTTTGTTTGGCCAAGGCCCCCTTTTTTCCTCCCGCACTCAGAAAGATCAGCACAAAACAACCTACAAGTGCTCCGGAAGATACAGTATGAGACAGTAGAGTGACACGAAAAGTCCAAACACAAGAGCTTCCTCAGTCTGACCAAAGAAGAAGAACAGAAACTGCATTCTTGTTCCACTCATCAGAAGAAAGTACAAAGGTTACCAGTACTGATTTGGCCAATCGCTGGACTTCACACTCAGGAATTTGCAGCGTGAGATAACTTGAGGTTATCTCGTGCAATGCGTCTCACAAACCACAGAGATTAGAAGTTATTCCCACTCTGAGCCCATTAGAACACAGTGATTAGGTCATGCAGTCTGCTATTAAACCGTGTCTCCTGTAAAAAAAAACAGCAGGATACGTACATCTTCCTCAACCCACATGTGTAGCCGAGTGTTTCAGCAGAGGAAGCCAGCTGAGCAGCCTCAAAATGCAAGCGCTGCACAAAAGGGAACTTTAACCCTGCTCAGAGGGGGAAAAAAACTGAGTCTGCACCTTAACCCATTTATCAGGAGACAGCTAGAGCGGATTGTGGGGGAAGAATGAGCACAATTCAACCTGTATTTCATGGAAAAATACTTTCCTTTGGGTGGAAAAAGCATTTGCACTCTGTCCACAGTGCCTCTACGGATGTTTCGCCATCCTCTCCCATCTATTTCTGCTCGTTCCTAACAGCCAGGACGAGCAGAAAGCTGCATTAGCGGGATCCGTCTGATGGCGGTACGATAATTCTGCAGTGGTGTGAGGCAGACCAAGCCGCCATATGGTGGGAAATGAAAAGCTTCTGTCTTCAGAGTCTAGATCTGGCTCTCACTTCCCAGGTTAGATTGGACGGAGCGATATTCATCAGCAGCGCACACACACAAACAGTTTTTACGCAGAGAGCGAGACAGGTAAGGAGAGGAGGCAGGCCAACAAAGAAGGCTGTCTGCCAGACGGTACCGACGAACGAGAATCTGACACGGACACAAAGGAAACCATTTACACAGATAAATACACGGCTTCTTCTTTTTCTTTTCTTTTTTTTGTGCTGCCCCCCCTGAGCCTCGTCGGTGTGCAGGGAGAGATTAATGCCCGAGGTAAGAGGAGGGCACCGGCGAGAGAAAGCAACCTCATTACAGCCCCCAGCAGAGGAGCGGTGAAGAAGACAAGGCCGGCGTGGCCCGGCGAACCCGACAAATCGCAGCACAGCACTGCAGCAGGAGGCGAGCGTGAGCGATCGTCCTGTCTGAACGCAGGAGCTCCGCCGTCAAAAGGAAGGAAACGTGCACAGAGACAGCCGGTGGGACAAACGGGAGCAAAGGAAACGAGCAGACATTTAGTTTTGGCTTTGCATACTGAAGATGAGTCCTGAATAAAGAGGGATTGCTATAAAATCTATTTAATGTGCTCCATTTTGTGCAAGTTTAACGCTTTAATTTCCCACAATCCTCAGCACCATGCCATGTGTCCCTACTGTCAGTGGTGAGAGTGGACGGTTGTGTGTATATGGAGGGTGGGAGGGACGGGTTTTCCTGCTTTTAATGGTTGTAAAGCACTTTGTGTTGCTTTCTTTGGATTAAAAGTGCTATACAAATAAAGTTTGATTGATTGGTTGATTGATTGATTGATTGAATATGAACATTACGGTTAAGAATTGAGCATTTTTCGACTATGGCACAGAATCTGTTGTACAATAATCACAACTCCAAGAATAAGATGCATTTCAGCAGTAAGGCCTGACTTACCCCTTGTTAACTAACACACCTAAACTGAGGGCAGTTAAACTATAACTTCAGCACTCTTCACTACGTTTTATACGACCCGATGTGCCCCGTAGCTATAACGCCACTCGTCGTGACATCGTGCACTTCCCTTCCCTGTCCAGCTTGTAAAACGCAGTCCTCCGTTTGCACCTGTGTACATATTTACTACCGTACATGCACAAAAGGAGCAACAGCAAACACAATCCACGCAATGATTACAGTCTCCAGGCGTGTCAGCAGCAATATTACTGTGTTGATACAAGTACATTGTGTTTTTTTTTTCTCCTCCCACCCCTCCAAGAAACTACACTTGCTTACATTTAGCCTTCGAACATTTCTTGCTCCTTTCTCATCTCTCTCTCTTCTTGCATTTTCTCTCCCAGGCATGACAAATTTCCATAAGCAGTGCCTGGAATTAGATAAAAATCCAAGCCTCGTGGGACAACACAAACAATGCGAGAGCACGGCACTAAATAATCCTGAAGAACGGGGCCTTTTCAGCGCAGGATGCGGTTGCGGATGGATTTTCAATTGAACTTAAATATATTGCTAGCATTAAATTTACTCGCCACTTAACAAAATGTTGGTTTTTGTGTGAGCCAGTGAGGTTAAGAGCATCATGTCTGTAGCCACAACAAATAAAATTGGCCTCTTTCCTGTTGAGACATCTTTCCTGTAACTTCAGATTCTTCGCACAGGCCGTATGCCATCAAGCTATATCAATATTATAGGAACCAAATGTTCGCTAAGGGCTAACAACAACATAGTATGAAATATTCATTGGCCAGTTTAGGCTACAACAGAAACAGTCCATTTGTAAATATCCAGAGAAGGAGACTCCATCAAAAAAAAAAAGACGCAAAATAACCACAAGCTAAAGCGTGATTAGTGGTCATCACCCGCAACATCCTCTCGTCTTCTACGTCACACACAGAGCATGTATGTCAAAGGTTACAGACGGAGAAGTTATAAAGAATCATGTGGTTCTTGCGAAGCCGTTCCCCTCACACACACACACACACACACACACACACACACACACACACACCCATGACATGTGAAGACACGCCACCTCTGATTCAAACACGGAAAAGGGACCGAGCACTCCACTCAGGATGCATTTAGAGACTCTGTTCCTGTAGGTGAAGTAAACATCCTGCCTTTAAAACGACTCGATACCGGGAAACTAAAGGTGGAAAGAAAACCCCAAACATTAATGTACACTTTCAATTCTCTCTCTGCACAAATCACGCCGTCTCTCGAGCTGATCACAAAATCCTCACAACACAGCGCAGGCCAGATAGCATGACTCAGCTGGCTGATATGTGCTGTGTGTTTGCCAGTGGGGGCCTAAGGGGTGAGGGAGGGGTTGGGTGTTTACTGTAAAAAAAAAAAAAAAATGCATTAGTGAGCAGCGAGCGTGATGCCGAGCCACACTATAGGCACTGTGATGCTAAAAAAGCTAGCTCGCACTGATGGAGCAGCGCGGTATAAATAGCAGCGCTGCATCAGGTGACGCTCCACAGCGATCGGCTTTGCTGTTCTGCTGCTATGAGAGATGCATTAACGTGGCTCATACATGAAAAGGCCTTAATGTTAATACACAGAAACACTTCACTTTCACTTGCGGTGGGTGTTGTAATTGCATCACATTGCCTCACAGTCGAGCACTTTTCAGACATGAAAAATCTTCTCCGCCCCCCTGAGCAATTTCCACATTCCTCTCAGTCTTTATGGCTTTTTTTTTTCTTTCCTCCTCTCTTGCTGGTCCCCCCACACACCCTGTGTCTGAAACCACCCCACCGCCACCAATTCTTCTGTCTCCCTGTGAGGCGGTTAGCGTCAGGAGCCGTATAGGTGTCACATCGCATCAGCCGTTCGGGGCCTCGCGCCGGGCCCGACTCCGACAGGCCAGCCAGGTGGAACAGATAGAAGTTGTGCACAAATTGCTCCACAGTCTTAAAAGAGGCTCAACCATATCCTCGGGAACTCAATGGATTTGCTGATCGATGCCTCGGGGACAGAATGAAGTAACATACTGGAGGAGGAGGGGGTCGGGAAGGTCGGCGTTAGCATATTTGCAAGGAGCTTAATTAAACAAAAAGATTGCAGCTATCATATTGGTACTTTCTTGATTGGAGTTTTGGCACGTAATGGTGCAAAGTCTCCAGGATGCATGAAATAAGACTTCATGAGAACTGGAGGGGGGATAAGTGTAATGTCTCCAGTGCATTAGTGTAATGTCTCCAGTGCAAACAGTGGGATTTAGCGTCGGCTTTCCTTTGTAAGCAGAGTCAAACAAAGCGAGCCACAAAGGAAGGTCATGCGGTTTAGCAGCGCTACACGTCACATGACTGACAGAGTGTCACGGCCGCAATGCATGTTAGCTTAGCATGTAGCTCCCCGTAACGCAATAAATTCTCCAAACAGAATGCCTTGGAATAAAACGATTGATTCCCCTCGGTAATGCGTTATTGAACGACTGTGTGTGTACTCCTGGAGCAGCTCTGGGGTAGTTTTGTCAATACGGAGCGGCTGCAGGGCAAATATCATGTGACACATGGTTAGAAATAAGGGCGGCAGTATGGCAACACAAAGCCTACGCAAAAGCTCAAACATACATCTGCGCAACGAGGCAGCCGTCACGCAGCAACACGGAGCGCCGAGTTCTAATTTCCAACGACTTATCAGTTGCTTGGCAAAAACAATGAGGCAGCTGATGTTATGGAATTAGTTTAATTATTATTTTATGAATAAGCTCGGGCGATAATGCAACGACGGCATAGCGGAAATATATTTGATTCGCTGGATGACAACTTTGCGCTTGACTGCCCGCTTTTACTGGTAAATGAGGAACTTGTCGTCTGAATTTTAATTACCGCCTGCAGCAAGGAACTGTGAAGATCCTGTGTTTACTGTTGATGCGAATGGATCAAAAGGAGGTTATCCATCCAGACTACACATTTCTGGTGCTTCACGCGAGGCTCGAAAACTGCTGTTCCTCACACAAGGCGGATCAAACTTGGTCACTACCTCCAGGGTTGGTTTTCTATGAAGCGATAGAAAGTTTAAACCCGATGTTGTCGATACTCTCGGCCAATTCTGGGCCTCCGAGCCGCCACACAGCTGCTTGAACACGATCGCCGAGGGTAAAGCGTCGCATTTCCCTTTGATAAGGCATCTTGAATAAGCAAAAACCACAAAATAACAGCACGCTCACGGCCACTTCATTTCCTTTGTAATCACTGGATTGCAATTTGTAGATTGTGTGGTGGAACGACAGACGTATTGAAACAGGACAGAGGATGGGTAGAACAGACGTGAGCGAAGGAGGATGAAGGCCAAAGTGGAGGAACATGGAAGAACTTGACATGAGAGGAACACAGCTTTACTCTGACTCACAGAAATTTGAAACTGAAGACGTGTATCGTTTATATGATGCGTCGTCCTGCCACATTATGGCTTTCAGAGCAGTCAGATACTACCGAGCTGCTCTAACAGTTAAAGAGGTGCATTATTCATCTCTTCATAGACTTTCGAACTTCGTGGAACAGCCAGTCGCATTGTTCACTGCGTCATGCAGAACAAAATGCAAGAAGAATCCTCGACAATGGCTGATTCATGACGTGGGCGGATTTGTACGCGTCAAGATAAACTCAGGAATGCACGTCGAAATTGCAGTGAAATGATTCTAAACTCATTCTTCACAACTTGCTAAATCAACCACATATTGATTTCTCATGTCGGTCATTTTATGTTATCATCTGATTGAACTTTACAATCCGAACACTAGTCCACATTTCTACAAAATAAGAGTGTTAAGTTTGTAAATGTACAGAAGTGGCGTCTCTACAAAATTGTCGTGCGATAACACAACACCACCTCCTGCTCCGACCCTCAGGCTGAGAAGCGCTGATTTGCTGAACCATAAACTGTAGCCTAATGTGAAAACAATGGATGCAGATGTCATCTTCACTTGAGTTTGATAAGACTCCGTAGGACACAGTTTAACTCCAGCCGTCCAGTCCCACCGCCGCTCCTTTGTCCCGTGAGCCGCCTGGACGCTCCCTTCTATTTTGGGTTCCGCGGTAAAGCTTTTCGAGATATACAGTGTGGAGTAAATTAGAATGACAAGGACACCGAGGCCTCCGTCCTTCATCATCTCGTCCTCCCTCTCATCCTCCCATCCCTGCACTTTCCCAACGTTCCCCCCACTGCGCTGGTCAATTACCGCGGCCAAAGAGGCTTTTAAGGATCCGTCGCCGAGACCAGAATGTTCATCAACAGCGACGCCAATTATCAGGACGCTATCAAAAAGTCCCCTCCCGCCCATTCTTTGCAACTAGCACAACATTTCCACACAACTAATTACATTAAACCTTCGCTGTCTCGAGAGAAGGTCACGTCAACAGATAGGATTCATCTCCGCCAACGTTACACCCTCCACGGTCCTCTTCCTGCGGCGGCGGCGGGTGAAACCGCGGTAAAGACGAGTCACCGTGGCACCCTCCGAACCTTTCTGCCGTTATTAAGTTATTGATCAGCGGTAACGAGGATTAAAATCTCAAGATAGGACACATGCTGGCGCACCTAAATGAAAACGAAAGAGTTCAATATGAGGGGTAAGCGCGCCGGCAGCTTCTCGGTAATGAGAATTTATCCCAACAAAGGCATCCGGTTTAATAAATGTTAGGAGGTCACTGCAACACAATTAGTCTTCTTTCAGCCGAATGCTATCGTCAGCCGGAGAGTGGGATTAAAGTAGAATAGCTTTTTGATTAGGTATGTCAGGTTGTTAGTGAGAGCAGCAACAGTGGGAGGATACGAAGAGTTAAGAGAGGGCAGCGTGGGCAAAATTCAGACTGAAATAATTATCGCTGCACTGTTTCGAGAGAGAAACTTTCAGTCAGAGGTGGTTTTGAAATGAGAATTGCGTCACAACACGTAATATATTGATTTAACCATGTACACAGATGGTGAAATAGAAGCGACTTTAACAAAGAACAAACAAGAGCTGCTCTTATACGTCATTACAATGGAGCCGAGTTCTAAACAAACCAGTTCCATCAGCCGGAAACTAAGCCGTTAAACTTTCAGTTTACTGCATTCCAAGGGATAGGCCTCGTGTCATTCCTGCATTGCTGCTGTGACAATTTTGTATCAGCGCGCCTGCTTTGTGCAAAACCAGCTTTAAATGTCTTATAATGCTTTAAATGCTTATTGGAGGGTTTAGAAGTTGCACCAAAGACGCTCGGGATACAAAATAATCAACGTTCGAAACGCATCAGTACGGAGTCCAGCAGCCAAACAAATGATTAACTCAGCACCACATATCAGCTGTTTTAAGCTGCTCCCCTGAACAGTAACTCTCCACCAATGACTACAAATGGCATTTCTGTCAAAATTTGGATTTCGGATCAAGCTAGAGCAACGTGCACCCTACGCCTACTGTGCATGTTTTCTATTTAAACTTTTCCAAAACCAACAACACCAATGTTCGCCTGCTGGTTTAACATGTGCATCTACGGCAGCTAACTTTGTTCACTATCCATCATTACTGTAACTGCCAAGGAGTTTAGTTGCACTACTTTTTTCTAAAATCGCAATTTATGACATTTTTAAAAGTTGAGGGCAGCTTTTGTCTGGCGTACTAGGTTGGGCTGGGAGGGATAATCGGAAGGAAACCTGAGAGGTCTGATGCTGAAAGGGTTAGAAAAGCAGGTTCAAAGCATAATTTCTTGGTTTGGTTTGTGTCCCTGAAATAAGTAAGCATAACAAACAGAACTTTAGTGAAGTTAAACCAAGATTTAGAACATGAATACAGTTGGAACTCTTTAATCCGATGCTTCTCTTATGTCGGATAGCAAGGCTGTTGGATTGTCACGATGGAGGTCCAGATACAAGGAGGGCTTGATGCTTGAAGGCTCATTAGTTGTTAATATTTATTGTTTATAGTTGTTATAATAACTAGTGTGTTGTTAGAACACTACGCATCGCTGGATGTCACACCTAACTGACCGGTGCGCTTCTGCACCTTCCGGCCTCTTCCACCCCGGGGAAGCGCTCCGACGGGGTGGAAGAGGCCAAATGGCACAGGCAGTACTTGGCTTCTGATGCTAGTTTAGTTAGCGCTCACACTTCTGTTTCCTCCATCGGTGGCGGCGGGGGAGTGGCAGATACGCTCCACCGCTACCATCCATGTTTACTTCCGTAAACACTGAGCACGCTCACTGCGTGTGACGTCGCCGTGTCCTCTTCTGCACATGCGGGACACTTTTGGGTCGTATGAAGTTCACACAGCAGATCACATACAAGTCGCATTTAATTGGAAATGAGAATGAACTCGCCAAAAATCAGATTTCACAAAAAGTCCGAATTGAGCATCAAGTCCTGCAGTGTGAACGTAGCCAATCTGTTGGATTGTTCAGTCAGATAATACGCCGTTATCCTGATTTGTGACATAAAATGTTGGAATCCAAGGCTGTCGGTATGTTAAGGCTATTTTCTATGGGTTATGCTCGTTTTACCCAAAAACCTGTCAGATAGCAAAGATTGTTAATGGTCGGATTATCAAGTCACGACTTTATATAAATTAGGGCAGGTGATGCTTTTGTGCTATTTTCTTATGAGCAGGTTTATGGTTATGTTTTGCAATCTAAAGCTAGAAAACGGTACTGGTATTTTCTGCTGTATGTTTTCATTGGCCAAACAAAAAAAATCCTCCTAACGTTTCATTGTGAAAGCGAGATGCACATTTAAGTAGGCTGAACACCAACCTCTGCCCACACCTGCCGACAGCTTTAGAGCAACGATAGCGTCCTGCTCTTAACCGGATTTGGGTAAATTGATGCAGCCATGTCCGGCCAATGTTTTGTTTGCCAATCATATAAATGAGCTTTCCCCCCAAAGCCTTTTCTCGAATACAATGCTGACTTTTTTTTTTCCGTGGGACCTGTTAGCTAGAGCCTCAGTCTGCAAGCATTAATTCATGCTTCCCACGTCCTGCTTGTTATAATGAGACACCGCATGAGGAGATTCTCGGTCATCTACACCATTATAATCCATCATTAAAAGAGCTGTAAGTGGAGTCGTCGCTGCAGGACTTTAGAGGCGCCAAGATTTGTTACGTGGTTTCCATCGATGGTCCCCCAAAAACACAGCGGAAAGTTTGAAATTCTTCTGACACCCTGTGCTACGTCCACCCACTGCGCTCGGCACAGGTCGCCAATAATCACGTTGACACGGCTGCGCGGCCCAATCTGTAACGAGCCGCCGTATCCTATATAAAGTGCAAAGTCACAGCCGGCCTTGCGGAAAAATCCACAGCAGCCTTGAGTGTTTTTCTGTCTTCGTATGTGGGGAAATACAGACCGATGTGTACCTATTGTAGTATAAATAGAGCTCTGTGTGTGTCCACTTTCAAAGTCCACGTCGGTCAGTGCACACAGAATGCATGAAGTGGCCCTTGGCTGTTGTATCATGTATGTCGCCATCATGTGCGTGTTTGAACAGCTTCATGTGGTTCTTTTGTTAAAGACACAGAATTAGCTTCTTGCTAATTTAATGCAACATAACTGATCATTTGCTCGGACACCAGCTCTTGTTTTCTTCATTGTCAAATCTGCCACCAAGAAATAACCGTTGAGTTACTCACTGAGGACGTAGAGAGAAAGGGTGATCCCTGCCAGGCAGAAGCCCTCGAAGAAGCGCAAGGTGCTGAACATGGGAACGTTGACAGAAAACGCCACGGTGAGACCGAACACCAGCATGAAGAGCACCGATATGATGAGCACTGGGTGGCGGCCAAACCTACAGAGCAAAGGTGAAAAGGATAAAATAACTGGTGACATACGGCAAACACCTTTTAATCATACACACAGGACAATGGTGCAAAACTCTTACCAGTCAGCAAGTATTCCAAACACCAAGTATCCAAAGATGGATCCGACCAAGAGGGAGAACTTTGCAATATGGACTTTCCATGCCGAGTCGCACACCAGACTCCACTGCGGAGACAAACAAGGTATTAGTTCCGAGAAAATGATGCGGGGTAAATAACGCTGAGGGGATTAGATCGGTTTAATTTGCGAGAACGGCGCATTTTATCTCGTATTACCACTCAAAACACACCGATATGTGAGAAGGCAGCAGGAGGGCTTCCAGGAACACTGACATGGTATTCCTGCGACCGTTATCTTTCCTTGATTAATCATCCCAAACAAGATGTTAAAGTATCCACACACACACACACACAGAACGTCTCTGAACAAACATTTCAGAATCGCTGCTTCCTATTTATCCACTCATGCAACTGTGGCTCAGCTGGTAGAGCAGGTTGTCAATAAGCTTCAGGTTGGCGGTTTAATCCTCAAACTCTCCACAGAACAAAGTGTCCTTGAGCAAGACATTAAAACCCAAGTTTCACCTGATGGCAGCTCTTCAAGCACTGGTGTGTGAATGGGAAACACATTGTAAAGCCATTGTAGAACTCAGCTAAGATGCTATACAAGTACTGAAAAGCAACGTATTGGTGTTTTTTCTCTCCACGGCTTTGCAAAGCTCACATCATGCTGCCATCACAAGGCCACCAGGAAAGGTGGAGACTCTCATTTGTCCTTCTGCAAATCAACTAAATTGTCTGTTTGTTCTAGTGATTGCCGTCGAGTCTGTGCGAGAAAAGATTTTCTTGCTACATTTTTTATATTCGCTCCTGTCCGTGGTGACAAGACGGCAGATTACAGGTAACTCTGCCTCTCCTAGTTTTCCCTCAGTGACTGAAACTCTGCACAGCGGAGTGGTTCCCTGAGTGCAAACAATGCAATGTGTGCCTGCCTTTGCATGCATCAAGCACACCCTTCATTTTCTTTCCTCCCACCAGTAGCAACAAGTTGCGAGGAGCAGGACTCGTACGCAATACGAGCAAAGAGCGTGGCGTCGTGCATTCGCTCAGCGGAGCATCTGAAAGTCTCGCAAAAACAAGCCAGTTGGAGGAAATTCAATAAAAGCTCGGAGACAAACTTGCAGCTTTTGACTACCTTTGGCATCTATTGCTTAATGATGCTAGCAGAATATTGCGAGGAAACTAGGAGCTGAGCTTCACAGAGGAGGAGGATATTAGGGTTTTCCTGGCAACATATGCTTCGCAGCTGCCTGTGCTGAAAAGGAGCAGCAGGAAGGAGCAGACAGGGGCGTGGCGGCCCGAGCAGGTGCATAGTTTGTGTGAGGCTGATCAACGTTGACCTTAATTCTACCTCATCTAGTCACCAAACCCCTCGTACTGTAAACAAACACAGACTCAGATATCGTGCAGCCAAGAAAATCACATCCCCTTTGCCTGCACGCTATGACGTTTCTTTGAAGGGGGTCTATCCTCTAATAACCTCCAGCGTAGTGACCTGCTCAGAATGGAACGCTCCAGGATTACCCAGAGCCACCAGCCGTCACATGATCTAGGCATGCCACTCATTCATGGTTTCAGTATCGATGTCAGCAGAGAAGGAGAAAAAAAAACGACAGAGGGAAGAAAACAAGTTCCCCTGTTGCGCAATCGCAGGACAACAGTGCGTGTTTAAATAACAGAAGCTGCCGTCCTTCGAGACAATGACGAATCAAGTTGTACTTTGAACTGAAACCAAATGTCTGCGATTGGAAGTTTGGTGATTGTGCAGATCAGACATATGACCACGGACGGGTGACCAGTGTGGTAAAATACCAACATCAGCATTCCCCAGTCACATGTCCCAGACAAAAGCAGCAACGTCTCACAAGTGCTAAAAATGTGTCACCGAACTGGGAGAGCACGGCAGGTTTTGATTGCCAAGCATCATTAATGCGTTTCATTTTAAAGCATCTGCCGAATTGCATGTTTTATCAACCAGGTCTCTCTTCGGGCCGACGCTCTGGAAGAGCCTGAACAGGAATGTTAATAAGAATCCATACTGGGGTAAAACATATAGACAGACATTCATCCGCAGCAGAGAAACCCCGTCTCTGAGAATCAGATTCAGCGTCAGCATGAGTCAAATCTGTGCAGCTTGTCTGCGATGCCCCTGTTATTTCTGTCACTTGCTCCCTTGCTATTGTCTTGCTCATTTGGGAGTAATGAATAGAAGTCAGTGTCTGGAGTTTAGACGCATATGAATCTATTAGCTGACAGAAAACGCAGAACAATGAAGGGCTGAGAGCAAATCAGTCAGAATCCCCCGGGAGTCTGTTGACCTCTCTCAAATGACTGACCACCAATGATCAGTCTACACCGGCGAGGCTCGGGACGAAGGCGCTCCCAACCGCAGCTGCACATTTCTGCACTCGTTGAACTGCGCTGTGGTGGGTGGGGGTCTCAAAGGAGAGGGAGCGGGCTGGGAAGGAGGGGAGGAAGGATGAGGGGAGATGGGGGGGAAAGCACAGGAAGAAGGGGAAATGAAGATTACACAATGCAGCGGCAGAACGCAGGGAGAGACGTGAAGGGGAATGCACAGAATAAAGATGGTGGAATGCATAACAGGCTGAAGAGGGAGACGCTCAGAGATGCTTAAAAGCAGTTGTGAGGAGAAGGCAGAAAACACATGGAGAGACTGCTGCATAGTTACTGCCTAGCAACAGACCATCACTGAGGTTATCTGACTCTGTCTGCTTCCAAGTGCAAGTTTTAGCTGTGCTGCCTCACCGAGGGGCTGAAATCCTATAATGTGGTGGTAGCGTAGGTGGGAGGGGGGGGACGAGGAGGACAACCTACTGTGAAAGGAGGGTAAGTGAAAGCACAAAGACAAATCCATACCACTCATACTCGCATTCTAGTGCGGTTCTGTGCTACAAAGAATGAAACAACACACGTATGATGCTGCATTTACAGCCTGAGGAGCCTCAAGCCTGCTACGTGTGAGCGTGTTTTAAACATCTGTCGTGCTGATGTAGCATCCAGACTATGCTAAACATCACATGGGATGAGAAGTTGCCTGGTGGCAGCAATATTTTCCAGTGACAGATGGTGGAACAACGGACCTTTGTCTGTCAATCAATTATTCATTGTCTCCTGTTGTTTACAGTTAAGCAGAACCACACATATCTGTCACCAAAGCGGCTACATGAAGAAATTTTGCTCATAGTCCTCATGTGAAGTTTGCTGTCGTGGGTGTTTATTAGTATTCCGGTATACGGTGGGCTCACCAACACAGAGCACGAGTCGGTGAAGGTGGACCGACCCTGAACATCTGCAGAGTCACACATTTATAGGGTAAGTCAGAGGATAGGGGGGCCTGTATGTAAATACAGAGGTGAATAGAGGTAAATTAACATACAGTTGCTCATCAAATGACCGGAGATAAGGGGGGGGCAATGAACCACAGGTGATGAAATCGGGGTCTGGTGACCAGACGGGTGGTGGAGTTGGGGTTCTGATAGCATACAGTTGCTAATCAAATGGCAGGAGGTGAGGGGACAATGAACAACAGGGGGTGGAATCGGGTGCCTGTGACAGGAGGTGGGAAAACACATGACAAAAGGTGATGGGAAAACACATGGCAACAGGGAATGAATTCAGGGGTCTGTGGCCATCAAAATAAAAGAAAATGACTTTCTTCATCACGTGTTATCAACCCACCAGCGCTCTTACAGCCTGAATTCCATCACACAATCCTAAAAAACAAACTTCAACCGTGGCCAAGGGTCAGATACCCCACATTGTCGACCCCTCCCTGTTACAAAACAGCACTTATCAGAAACAAGCCTGCAGCACACACACTCTCGTCACACACAGAGCGCCTCAGCAGAGTTTATCTTCTGGTCACACAAGCGTCTTTTCCTCCCAGCTGACGCCGTGAGAGGCTGTCATTGTGTGCTGACTGGGTATCTGCAGCGGGGTCATCGCCTCTCGACAGCTGAGACCATTTCAAAGTGTCCCACACTGATCCAGGGTCTGTGGAAGGAGCCAGCCAGCTGGGTAAACAGTGTGAGGGGACACAGAGCGGAGAGGCCTGCACGGGTGTTCGGCTTCAGTATCGTCTTTCAGATCTATGGGTGTGCAACCTCCAGCGCGGTGATAACGGGTCCTGGGTGTACACATCAACGTGCTTTTGCAACATATCTTCCCTATCTCTCTCATACAATACGTTAACGAACACTCTGAGAAGAATAACAGAAAAATGGCGGCGACGTGCCGTTTACGTGTAGCGTACGGACTTCGGTTAATCCGTCAACTAGCTGCAACTTTAATCTTAATTAAAAAATGAAGTGTAGGACCAATAACATGTCAGATAATGGACGCGAATACCTTAAAATGTGTCATTCGCCAAACATGTCGGGTTTAAAATCCTCACATTTTCGATGTTTGGTCTTTTTTCCTTTAAAATGACTTCATCAGTTAACTGCTCCTCTAAACGGTTGTTGATTTTTTTCCCCAATCATTAGCTAATCAGCAGCAATTTTGATAATTAACTCATCATTTAGGTAATCTATTTCGCAAAAGAACACTTGTTGTTTTCAAAGTCTGTTATTTAAAGCTGCTTTACTCAGATTTATTATCATTCTAGATTGAATATTTGAGGGTTTGGACGCACAAAGGAAGCAATTTGGAGAAATAACCTGCACAGTAGGAGCTTCTTTACTATTTTCTGGCCTTTTAAAGACTAAACAAAAGTAATCCTGTGTTTGAAATTCTCACTGCTGTGTACTGTGTTGGAGTATTACAACAGGAGAGTCCTACATCTTCATCAAATCCCCTAAACGTCAAGTGCATCATTTATCACACCAGCACCAAATTCATAAGGAGTCATTAGAGAGGTGAATCTGTGCTGTGAAGAAACTCTCGGGCCACTATTTCTGGCACCGCGTGCAGCCACTCGGCATCCGAATGAGAAGTCGAAGCAGGGTAGGTTGCAGAGAGGCTCCGTCTCCGAGTAATGATACATTCTCATTTCTAAGGCTCAGTTCAATTAAAAGAGACCCTGAGGAGAGCTTTGACTCAATTAGGATGGGTCTCCACATTAGCCACTCTGGATCTTTCACCACCAACCTCAACCTCCGCTGCCTCCATCAAAAAGCCTCCTTTCTGTATCAACGTGAGAAAGATTTTTTTATTTAAAAAGAGCAGCGAGCAGAGGTGATTTCAAACCAACGTGGTGAAAAACATCCACGTCGTCCTCGTGCGACAGAAAATATCAACAGAGCGGCGCGGGGGTCGTGATGTGTTGGTACAGTCTGACATGGAGACACCACCGCATTTCATCAGAGTTGGCACGCCGCTCTGCTTTTTAGGGATCGAGTGTCACGGATAGCTGAGCCCAGTCATGTGCAGTTATGCCTATGCAATCCAAACACCGGGGTGGTGGGGGGGGAGAATGCCAAGTCATCACATCCTGCTGTAGTGTCACATCCCAGCTCGTGCACTGTGGTGGGGAAAAAGGGGGGCCCTTGGAAGACCGAGGGACAAGGTTGTCAAAAGAGACAAGGCCAATGACAAGAGTCGACGCCGCTCCGCTTTTGGCTCTGCTTTCGGAGGAGGAGGCGGGGGTGGAAGGCCCGGTCCGAGTGCAATCCGATTCGATCTCTACCGACCGCGACCTTGTCAGAATGCGGGCGGCGAGAGGTCAGGAGGGAAGACGAGCACTGCCGGGACATTTTCTTTACCGACTGCTCTGACCTGTCACCGATCCGCGGTGGTGGTGGTGGTGGTGGTGGTGGTGGTGGTGGTGGTGATGGTGTCAACATGACATTCTGAGCGTGTGTGCAAATGCAACACAAAGCGTCTACAGGTTGCAGCGCCAGCATGACGACCAGGGCCGGCGGCGTTTTCCGGGGAACCTGCTTTTTTTGCAACCGTGAGAGCGTTTTGATAGTTAGCAATATAGATCTGACTTCATGCTCAGCTGCAGGAAGACAGTTTATCAGCCTGGCCTTTTATGCAACCGCCTCAAATTACACCATAGACAGTAAATACAACCAACAATCAATGCCACAGCTGCATTTTATTTGCTTTATTTAACATTATCAGCGATAAGCAGATGGACTGCTGGCATCACAGCAGATCCAACCCCCCTCCCTCTATCACAGCTTGGTTTGAAACCAAACTCTAAAAAAAAAAAAAGGTGAGGCTGCCGGAATCTAAAAATGCAATTTCCGGTGCTCAGCAAGCGTGCCTGAGCTAATCACATACGTATCGATTATTTCTGATTCTCAATTGCACTCTGTGATGTAAAAATTCTCAGGTAATATCACAGAGCATTGTGATTTTAATTACATTATCCCATTATCGATGTGAACGTCAGGTTTACTCGGGGAGCCTTGAGTGCTTTTTCCTTCCAAAAAATAAAAAATAAAAAATAAACTAAACTTGATATCCTGATATAAGCATGCAGCATCCACAGTGGGAGAAGGAGCTGATTGGCGTAATAAGATCTAGAAAAGCCTCCTGCAGCTCACAGTCCAACTATGATGACTGCAGGCCGGTGCTATCTCTGCACAGATAGGAGCAACACAATGCCATGATTAGAACATAAACGCATCACTACAAGGAGTAAAAAAAAAAAGTGCACACTGTGAAACCTGTGAGGATATCTGCTGTGTGTTTGGTTAGAGCGCAGATAGGGCGGGTGATGTTTGACCAGGGATGGGGTTGCATTATTCTAGAGAGTGCACTAATGACCTTTGCTCCAAATCAAAAAAAAAAAGCCTCCATGTCTATTATGTCCATTACGGCAAATTCCACCAGCTCTGCCCAGTGTGCCAATGGTGGCGTTTCTCTGCGACAGGTCACCCGCCGTGTCAGCTGCTGCGATGACTCACTGTCAGTGAGCTCTCACCTATGGAATCCGGGCACTTTGAGGTGTCCAACACGAGCCAGTTCTTGCTGAGTGAATCCCACACACACACACAAACACACACACACACACATAGAGCAGGGATGACTGGTGCTAGACGCCCCAATGTGGAGTGCAATAATGGAGGAGGGATAACCACATCCAGGAGCTCCTCACTGCTCTATTCTCATTGTGTTGTTGCCTACAAGGTGTGATATATATTTATATATATATTTCCTCCACCCTTTGTGTTCATGAGGATTCCTCCCTAATGTGAGTGGATCCAGATCAAGGTGGAGGAGTGGTGCGTAACATGTAACATGACAATGGAGAGGATCCCCATCCCACACATGGGCAGCTTACCTTAGTGACCACGTTCTGCACGAGTCCGGTGTGCAGCTCGAAGGTCCACTCTCTGCACCGACACTCCATGCTGGTCGTGTCATTGTGGCCGCTGCCGCCGCCGCCGCTGCTGAGGTAACTTCCATTGGCGTAAATAGAAGCCGGCCGCGCGCTGCCGTTCCTCGGACCGTCTAGCAGCGAGGAGTGACCCGCACTCTGGTTGGTCACGTTAGCCAAGGGCTGGATGCATGTGTTGTTCGGCTGGGCCAGGAGGAAATTATCAGAGTACTGGCTGAATCCGATAAATATCGCCGGGATCCATGTCAGCACGATCAGCTGTTTCTGGTACTTCCCAAATCCCCCGAGAAACGGCAGCACGGCGCCGTCGATGCGTGTCAGCAGCCCCGGCGACGTGGTTTCGGGGGACACGAAGCCGTTCTCCGGTTGATGGTCCCCCGTTTCGAGCTGCACCACGGCCATGGCGGGTTTCGCCGATAGATGCCTCCGATGTGAAGCGAAGCCGGGGTTGCAGTGCTCCCCCCTGTCGACTCCACAATGCGTCAATGCCCCCACAGCTCCGGCGGTGAAAGCCGTGTGCAGTCAATCACTGGAATGGAAGTAAGACGCACCTCCCTGCTATCAGGAAGCACTTCCCTCCGTCTGCCACCAAAAAAAAAAAAAAAAAAAAAACCAGCCCGTGCGGGACCGAGCGCAGACTGTGGAACAAAGACGGGCTCCGGTGGATCAGGCAGCGAGGAGGAACAGCCGGCTCCCGGTCTGCGCCATGGTCCGATCAGCGTGCGTGTGCGGGTCGGCCGAGCTGTGGGACGAGCTTCCTGAGGAAGCCACAGGTAACACACCTGCCCATACAGGCTGCTGACACTACCCTAACATGGCCACCTGTAACCAATGGTAACCACGACCACATGAAAGTCCTCCTCCTGTGAGCTGAGAGAGGACGAGTCAGAATAACATGAAGGATTTAATAATAAAAAAAAAACTGAAAAGATACGGTTTGAGTGTATGTTCTCTCCACCACACTCTCAAAAGTCAACAAAAACACCTGTAAAGAAATCCTGTCCAACCCACAGACTGAGGAATGAGCTGCTCCACTAATAATCCAGTATTTAGAGGAGGGGACTTTAAATCCTGAACTCAGGCTCAAGAAAACTCAAGTTATCAAGCCAGTTTTATAAAGTTATCTCACCTGAATCTCGTTTTTTTGTTTATTTTTAATAAGCTTCAGAGAAATTTGAGTTCAGATTACACACATTTAAGTTTACACAACATTATGTCAACACATAAAAAATAATGTTTGCAATTTATAGGATTTATCAGTTTAGTTTTCCCCATCTTGCAGCCATGCATTTAGTTTGGTGTTGCTTGAATTATTTTTAGAATTCTTTGCATCCACCTATTTTTGCAATCATACTATCTGATGACAAAACAATAGGAGAGCAAAACATGAAACCAATGAAACCGTTGGTAACCACTAGCATGTGAAAGCCCTCCCTCTGTGAGCTGTCAGAGGACCAGTCAGACTCTGGTTGTGTAGAATAACATGTCAGAGTTTATAAAACACGTGAAAAGAAACCAGTTTTGAGTGTTTTTTCTTTAAAAAAATGGCCCCACTGTTGAATCTACACTCTAAAAAATCAACAACAACACCTCTAATGAAATCATGTACAAACTACAAAGTACATTAAGTCAGAGGAATGAGCTTTTCCACCACAATTAAAGATATTTTTAATGTCCATCTGAAATACTCCAGTATTTAGAGGAGCGGATTTTAAATCCTGAACTCAAAACTTAAGCTATCAAGCCAGTTTCATTAAGTTATCTCAACCTGAATCTGTTTTTTTTAATAAACTACAGAGAAATTTGAGTTCAAATTACATGCAATTTGCAACTAAATCAATAAAAAAATGAAATAAATCAATAATAATCTTGCATTTAATTCGGTGTTGGGAATAGATTATGTAGGATTATGTGTTCTTTCGCAATCATGTAATATCTAATGACAAAATAATATCCGAGTAAAACAAGAAAAGCATCTGTTCAAAGTTCACAAGTGAGGGATCGTCCCAGATATTGTGCATGAAAGATACGCAGGCAATCCCCATAATATATGCATGCAAATAGACACACACCCGCATAAATGCAAAACATCAAACTGCACTTGTCTTTGCACCGAGGAGGGAAGAGGAAGAGCGGCAGGAGGAAGTGGAACTTTCACTGCCCTTTTTTTCTCACAACCTCAGAGCTGCCGAGGTGGAAGTCTGAGTAACTAAATCAGAAATATTGGAATATTGAGAAAAGAAATATGATGTAATTGTATTCGTGCAACTTTTTAAAGGTTCAGATGTCGGTGAAAGCGCCTAATACACCATGAAATGAGTTCTGTTTGACGTCCAGAGGAATTAGAGGTGATATATGTGATGGCATTTTTATGATACCAGTAGAAATAACACCAGAAGGCCAGTTTTAGCTCCATGTATGTCTTTATAAATGAACATATTGTTAAATCTGTGGCCAGCGGATATGTTTTGCAATCATATTATTTAATGACAAAATAAAATCAGTAAAACAGGAATTTGAAACATTTGCTAAAAAGTCACAAGATCCAAAGCTCAGAGAAACTGCTCCGAATAGAAAAGAATAAAATAAAAAATGGATTGTATTCAGTGCTGCAAACAAACTCCTGCAGAGCTTTTCATCTATTTACAGACAGTCCTGTATTCCTAAGATCTCAGTTTCTCATGTAGCATCAGAGAGACTCTAATTAAGACGTAACTTGCTCTGTTCAAGGTTATATATTAAAAAGAAATAAATGTTCTCAGCTTAATTATGGGAGTTTTTAAAAGAGAACTTTCAAGTTGTCACTTTACAAGTCAACAGATTAGTTGTTGAAATGTTAGATAAAGTCGTGAGGAAATCGTTTCTCCACCTCCATCAAGTCTGCTGCAGCAAATGTGAATAAGTTAATTAATGGATTTGGCGCCGGATGATCTTTAGCTTGTTGCAGGAGGTGACACTGAGGAGTCTGGCTGATTAATTAAAGAGCTAAAAATACAGATATGCTGGGAGAGAATAAACAACAACAACACATTTCAATTTTTAACAGTATAAAATAACATTTCATACTTTACTGACCCTGGCTTTTAGGGAAACATGCAATTATAACTGATGCATAGCGGTGTCGCCTTACCATAACCGGATCAATCATGAGTTGGGTATTGATCGGGTTTGATGCACAGCCTGCTAACCTACATCTATCTGAGTGTGTGAGGGCAGACTGCTGCTTCGTTTAGCAATGCTTCACCCTCCTGGACGGGAAGCGCAAGTACACACTCGACTCAGGAGCTGGGATAAGCACATTTCATTTTTGGGTTTTGTCAGTGACGAAGTGACAGAGTTTGAAAATGAAAAAACTCCTTTCACTTTCATGTTTTTAATGATTATTATGAAAAAAAAACACACCTTTAACTTGTGACACTAAATCTTGATGCGATCGCAGCTCATGTCACATTTATGTTAACAGTTAACCCACAGCTCCCAGTTATTATGACACAAATTAGAAGCAAAACATCTCTTAAACAGCCCCAGTAGGAACCAAGGGGCCCCTGATTGGCTCCTGTTGTATTTCCTTACACACTGATGCCCCCTGCTGGCGGATTGGTGCAAGAGCTCTGCTGTTTTTATTGTTAATGCAGCGTTTCCTCCTTTTTGGGGAAATTTTACAGCAGAAGTAGGGCGTTGTTGAAATAAAAAAAATATACTTTTGGTTTTGTTTAGGGGCTGCATGAAGTTCTAATAACATAAATGGTACGATATGTTTGTGTTATGAAGCGGTTAAATGTTAAATTATTAATCTTCCACTGTCCTGATGAATGAGTTTTATATGTTAAAGGTGTTAAACTACAACTCTACTGTCTGACAGATAATATTTTTTAAAATTGTTATAAATTATTATAATATTACATGGATTAATAATTAACTTATTATCGGCTGTACCTATTTTATCCTTTACACATGTAAATCCCAGACAATGCTTTTCTTTCCAGTGTGTGTAGAATAAATGGCGTGGCTGCGCGCCAACAGAAACCAGTTGACCGTTGTACCGTCACACTATCGCAGACTGCTGTTTTGTTATCATATAATCTTATTACCCTCCCTCCCTAGCAACTAATGCAGGTGTGTCCAGGATCCGCCCCTATATGAGATGCTGTGAGTCACTTCAAATGTCTGTGTGTGTGTGTTTTGTCCTTTCTGTCTGTATCATAAACCGGCTGGTTTACACAGGTAGAAAACAGGGAAGAAAAAAAAAAAAGAGGTGTGTCTGAGCTTTCACTCCACGGTGACTAACTCCACAGAGATCTCTTGTGGGGAAAAAAAATGCATTTAATTCCATTTAATGTTTCTAAGTCAGATAATAGTGTGAATCAGTCCCGATGCTCCTCCCGGTTACCAGGAGGTTCAGACTTTCTCATCACGCTGAGATCCCTCCACAGCAGAACAAAGGAATCACACATAGATGGAGTTTTTAGTGCACTGTTTTCAAAGTCCAACAGATAGTAGGACTATCTACTACTTTGGTATCATCTCAGATAGGAAAGGAAAACCATAAATCCATGGGCAGTGCATGTTGTGTGTACTGTCCATGACTACTCAGGTTGTTTCACACACACATCAAAGAGACTGCAGCTGATTTTATGACCAGGTTTTAAAAGGACAGACGCTTAACAAGAAAGCCGTTTTTTTTTTTTTTGCTTTTTTAACCTCAGTGTCATTAGACAGTGACCTTTTTGAGAAGCAGGGTCACGTTCTTGATAATCTTCTGGGGAATTTGGGAGAGTTTAACGACATGAAGAGGAGAGCATCATAAAGATATACTTCACGTTTGAGGACATGTTTTATACTGATTTGTTTAGTTGTTTCCTCCCACAGTGCAGAAACATAATGAGGCTGATTGTCTAAATAGGTGTGAGTGTGAGTTGTCTTTCTCTCTGTGTAGTCCTGCATTATGAGGATTAAGGATTATGGATAATGGATGGATGGGTGGATGGTTAATGTTTCACTATTCTGAGAGAAAAACAGAAACTAAGATTTAGAATGTGAGAAGATTTCTGAAACAGAGATCATCTTACTGAAAGCATTTTTAATAAATTGAAAGCTTTTTGATCTCCACACTCCTGTACCACAAAACTTGAAGACTTTTTAGCTTTCTATTAAGTTAAGAAGCCAGTTTCACAATGTGTAAGGATGTCTATTCATCAGTGATCTCATGAAGCGCTGCTCAGGAGCAATCTGCATTGTCTATTTATTACACTGTCTGCAGTTTAATAAACCAGCTGTCAGGGTTGTGTTTTTTTCACTGTTTACTCAGCGCATGATGTCAGTACCAGTGTCTGGAAATGATATCATATGTGTCGCTGCGAGTACGAGCAGGCCTCCCAGCCACCTTGAATCACCAGGCAGCACATCAGATGTCTGTTTGAATTACCCTGCCGTTACCTTTGCACCGTTTTTTAATTAACAATCTTCGTTTGAGGTGTGAGCCCCCTTTTCTTTTTTGTTAAAGTTTAGCTTCCACATGTGTGTTGTAAGTAGAAAGGGGCCTTCAGCACAGAAAGCAAATATTAAGTTAAATATTTACTCCGAGCCGGGCTGGAGAGAGAGCGTGGCCGAGGCTTTTTACTTTCTCCTCACGCCGGCCTGTGTACACCTGAATTAATTACACAGACAGAAAGTAAGCCGGGAAGAATAAAGGGTGGCTGCTCGATGACAGATGAGTATTACCAAATCTGATGGAGTCAACCATACCTGCAGTTGTGGCCACACCCTATTCAAACTACTCAGAAAGATTCTCATCCTAGGGAAAAAAATGTACTAAAAAACTAAATGTCTAAATAAAAAATGCTAAATCTGGTTTGTGCTTGTTTCCACAGTGTCATGACAGGAAGGTTCACCGTGCTGCTGTTCTCTTGGCAGCAGAGCTGTTACTAAACCACAGTCTGGAAACTGGAACATGCTCCGTCTTGCCGCGTCTTTTGTTTTGTAAAGCGTGTATTAAGTGTGTTGGGAGGAAAAGCGACACGTTAAGCAAACCCACCTGAGCCTAGAGGGGAAAAAAAGGCTGTTGGGTGTGTCTTTTCTTTTCTTTTTTTTTTTGGTGTGTTTGGTGTTGGAGCGGCCATTCAAGAAACTGTCATTATTACAAATTGAGTGTGTCACCTCATAGCTGCGAGTAAAATACTGCGAAACATTCGGCACGGACGTGTCACGCCAAGTTTGTCAGGCGCGTTCAAAAAGTTCCAGTGGTAGGAAAAAAAAAAAGGGTTTTAGATGCTTAATGGTTTTAAAATTCCAGTTCAGGGCGTTGCTCTCTGAAAGTCATCGGTTGAGTTTGTGAGCGGTGACCGTGTCTCCCTGTACTCCTGCCTACCTCATCCTCTCTGTTCTCACACTCCTGTGACATGTGTGCTGGTCGCTCGGGCCTAAAACACCAGAGGGCACAATGTGTCCAGCAGCAGCAGCTCCTTCACCTGAAACCGAAGGCCCCACTCAGACATTTTGTTGTTTCTGCTTCACACGAATCCAAACCGAAGGACGCTCTTCTCTCAGACATTTTGTGAATATTTTTTGTACCCACACAAAGCCTCATAATGACAAAGGGTGTGTGTGACCCTCCCTAATCTGTTTCCTTGTCTTTCTCACACCCTTTCACTTTTCTTGCCAGTGCTGAATGAGCACACGGAGAGATAAAGATCGGTTCAGAGTGCAGGAAGCAAATAAGGAGGTAAAGCAAAAAAAAAAAAAAGAACCACACAAAAACATAAGACATCTTTATTTTCACTTGAGGTCATATTGCTGTCATCTCAAGCAAAACACTGAACTCTCGCATGGACTCCTTTCGACCTCAAGTATGTTGAACTCAGAATGACAGATTCTTTGCACAGCCACTATCTCCGCTCAGCCTGCCGAGGAGTAAACGCGTTGGCTTGCTGTATTCTCTAATTATCGTCAACTTGAAAACGGCTCTAAATGAATCCACATGTAGAGAAGGGGGGAGCGAAAGGCCACAGAAAGTCACTGGATCACAAATATTAACAGCATTTTGAATTATTGTGGAAAGATCCATGAAAGGACAGGAAGGTTTGACATAAAGAAAGCAGTTTATTTCATTTATTCATGCCGTCTCATCTTATATTTCCTGTTCATGCTGCGTATCTGCTGCGTATATCTCATGCTGTTCACTGTTTATACTGTTCACAGTCATTATTTCTGTTTTCTGATTATTTTTGGTTCTTTTTATGTTGTCTATTTGTACATTTGCACGTCACTGCACATCCTGTATGAGCATATGCCAAATAAAAACTCTTAAATGTTGACTTTATCTCCACTTTTATGTGTCTCTATCTTTATATCCTAATGTTCAGCTTTTATTTTTATATATTTATTACCTATAATGCACTTTTACTGCCTCTGGTTGGATGCTAAACTGCATTTTATGACCTTAATATTGCAATAAAATTTAATCTAATCTAATATGTATAGTATTAATGATCACAGCAGAGTTTAAAATCAGAGCAAAAAAGGCAGAATCAGTGTATTTTTATGGAGTCAAGGTAGACATTAATTCAAACAGTGTGAAAAATAACGACTAAAAATCCATTAATCCTGTAAAATTGGGGCACATTTGATGATTTACAGCTGAATCAACGTTTTCTGACAGCCTGTCTGTATAAATCAATAATCTTTGCTTACATTTAAGGCTTCTTCTGTGCCTGCGTAATGAGAACATTGGTGATTTAACGAGCTTAAACGCACCGTGCGTCATCATAACTCAGAGAAAAATGATTGCAACATAAGTTTTCATACTCATTTTGGCAGAGCGTTCCCACATAGGACGGTGCTGGTGTTTCGTAAATACAGCAAGGTGTGGTTTCTATCCAAAAGCAGCCAGCTTCCGTCTATTCACAGCACACCATTATCTGCGCAACAGGAGACGGGGCGGGGAGACGCGCACTGTCTGTCCGCGGTCTGGACAGCAATTCGGCGACTAATTCCAATCAAAGAAACCTTCCTAAAACATCACAGCAACAGGCAAACATGAGTCTATACGGCTCCACGTCCAAACTGGCCACGATGGGCCAGAGGAGCAACTCGCGTCCGGATTTGTCAAGTTTTAGAAACGACGTGTTCGTCGGTGGAAACGGCTTCCAGGGGGATTACCAAGCAGGGGACGGCGGATACGCATACAGCAGCACCTTCACCAGGACCTCCGTGCACGGCGGCGGTCCAGGACAGAGGGTGCAAGTCAGCATGGGTGGGGGTCCAGGTGGCGGAATGAGGTAAGATCACCTGTTGCCATTTTGGGGGGAAAAGTTGATTATTTACCGGCGAAGTGTCCAAAAACAAGGAAAATAAGTCGGATTATATTATGAAAAAGCACTAAATAATATGTCCAAATCTTTTTAGAACATAAAGTGGCCATAAAAGAGGAGGGAAATGCCACAGAGCAGGTTTTAATCACTTCCCAGGCTCACCTTTGGATAGCTGTGCCACACACACCAAGAGCGCAAATTGCAGGCTGTTGTTGGCCTCGTCGGGTTTCGTCAGTCCAAAGGCATCTCAGGCCCTGACCTGCTGTCTCAAAACAGTCGTTTTCTGATTTGTTTCACTAATGTGTGATTCCAAGTAATCTTCCCTCCCGATCTGTTGCCTAACATAATGAGACATAAAGCTGTGAGATCCTTTCACTCCCCTCAATCTCCTCCTGTTGCTGTTATTCATCTGGTCAGTCTGTGCCAGAGGCTGTCAAGCGATTTCCCTTTTTTCTCTGAATGCTGAACTCCCAGTGAAGAAAGTGGGAGAAATGATTTAGGTGTATGTTGGAGTTTACACACACATGACAAACTCTGTGTGTTGTGTGTCGGTGACCCTTTGGTGACCCACAGTCAGGCCTTAAAAACACAGAATGAGTGGGTTCTGAATTAAAATGAAGCTTCAAATATTTAGCTACGGAACTTGAATCTTGTACTTTCTGTTTCAGTTTTCAATCATTTTCACAGATTTAACAACTGAGTGACCTGCTAACTGTACTTACAGTGTCAATCTTTGAAACTTTGCTCTAAAGCTGCTTTTTTTTTCAACGTACATATCCAGTTGATGCCTCCACTGAAGTATATTTATTTTTTTGAGTAACGTATTTGTTCTGTTGTTTCTGTTTGTAGCGTACAAGGCATTCAGCAGAAAGCTACACTCCTCACCAGTCAGTGTCAGGAATTCCTCCAGAGAGCAAAGATGGTCATGCAGAATGTGAGCGTCTCACACACATTACACTGGACATGTTTGTTTGTTTTGCATTTTTAATTGCAGAAAACATGATAAGAAGAGACTTGGTTAGCTGGGCTGTGAGGTGGCATGATCACAAACACAGAGACAAAACATGAAGGAGGCATCAGTGCGTTGTGTCCTGTGTGATTTCACAGGGAGGTCCGCCCATGGAAGCAGAGAAGTTCTTGATCATGTCTGCAGAATGCATGGAGCAGCTGAAGATGTACGGCAGAGAGCTGCAGCAAATGCGTGTCCCCAATGACATTTTCAGAAAGTAAGTCAAAATGCAGCGTGTGTGTGACTTTGCAAACTGCAGGTGTGTGTGTGTGTGTGTGACATTTGCATTTGTGTTCAGTCGGGACTGTGTGCACACGTCTGAGTGATCCTTTCTGCAGCTTAGCATGAATGCAAATAGCATGCCGGTGCATGAATTTACAGAGTAAGACCTGACATTTATTTTGCAGCTGAAACAAACCAGAGAGCGAGGTCCAGTGGCCTCTGCATGTGGTTCGGTGCATCTGCCCGTGTGTGCTCTTTGAAGTAATCCCATCAAGATTCCCTTGAAAGACTCACAAAGCATTTTTCCCCTTTTTTGTACAACTCTGCAGCCTGGAACAGTTGCAGCACATGCACGGAGGAATCCAACAGCAGCTCGTCGGCGCTACGACTATAAGACGCAACAGAGGCAGTGTGGGTTCCCTGGAGGGCGGGAGAATCTTTACTGATGCCATGGCTTGGATTGCTCAACAGAAGGTGAGCTTTGTATACCTCAGAGACATGTAAAAACAACACCACAACAAATACAGGTGATCCAGCTGAATCTTCTTCTTATCAAGACAAATATTGTAAATGTACGCAGAGCCACATATCAGATAATCAAACTGATAAATTGGGTGAAACTCCACCACAAGTTTTTACAACTACAACTAACTGGCACAGCAAAAAACTTCACAAAGCTGCGTTTGTACCAGCATCGGTATCCCTCATCCGTGACCACATCACCCACAGGTGTTTGGTAAAACTCCAATTCGTTGCCGAGCAATTTTGATCTAATTTGTCCAGGCTGGGTAATCGTACCTGCGTGTGCATGCATGCCTGTGCGGGTGCATTAGTGAGGCGCTGTTTTCTTATGCAAAGGGAGGCAGGGATGAACTTACCCTATCACATATTCTGACCTGCCGTAACTGAAACCATCTGGACACGCTGCCAAAACCTGATCCGTGAGTGAAAAGAGGCTGAGTGGGGTGCAGAGGGATTGAAACAAAGAGGAGGAGAGAGAGCGCTTGCCATTTGAGAAACAGACAGAGAGAAAGAAATAGAGCTGGGAAACAGGGAGGCAGCAGAGAAGAAACTGTGGAA
This sequence comes from Stegastes partitus, assembly GCF_000690725.1. Taxonomy (NCBI): domain Eukaryota; kingdom Metazoa; phylum Chordata; class Actinopteri; family Pomacentridae; genus Stegastes; species Stegastes partitus. The sequence goes on from NW_007579261.1 coordinate 94,877, forward strand.
GGAGGAGAAAAAAAAAAAAGAAAAGAAGAAGTAAAGGAGTGTGAAATCTGACACTCACTACTGAGTCAGTTGTTATGGGACAGGGCAGTGCAGCTGAACTCTAGCATGGTTATGGGAAAACGCCCTTCCAGCTCTCGGACTTCGCAACCCTCCCACCAAAAACACACCCTGTCAGTCTGTCACCACTCTCAGCCTCACCCTCTGGATTTTGCCCTTCATTCCCCCCCTGCTGTCACATGTCTGTACACATTTTCTATCTCAGTCTTAACAAAATAGATCCAAATCACCTGCAAAACCGCCTTTTTCACACAACGTTTCACTGTGCTGACATTATAATATATGACTTTCTTTCCCAGTTATACATTAGCTGTGCTGCTGACGGCGGGGTTTGTAGCTTCAGTCAAGTATTCGTGTTAGAAAAAGGGAGTGGTGAGAGAACAAAGGCCTTGAGAGAGAGAGAGAGGGAAAAAAAATGCAAGTGAAGAACAGAGTCTGGCTGAGGTTGCTCTGCTGGCAGAGCTCCTATCAAAGCTGAGAGAGCCGAGCACAAGGGGGGGAATAGTTGGAATAGTTTCCTGCTTAACAATGGACGTAATGATTATATGCTGACACCTAGAGGTCAAAGCGGAGAAAAGGCAGAGATGTGAGGCCAGAGGATCAAGAGAAGGGAGTTTGCTTAACCTTTAAACTACACTTACTTACTATAATATAAAGCTGGTAATATTCTGTTTTTCTAATTCCCACTAATCCTATAAATAAACCAAAACATTGACTTTACTCGTATACATCACCTGTTTATCCAAAATCTGATCATAACTAAAATGAAAACATTTGCATCATTGATTGTAATTTGAATACACATGCAGTATGTGTTACTTTATTTACCTTTAATATAGAAGCAAACCATAAGATACTGAATGTTGGATTCTCCTGCAGCTTTGTTTAGAAGTCGCTGCGTTTCAGTCGCTGACAAACTGCCGTTCTGTTTTTCCGTAGCGTATGATTGAGACGGCTCCGTGGGGAGACGACTCGTCCACCATAGAAAAGCAGATCATAAGCCACAACAAACTCCACAGCTCCATCCAGAGGAGCCCGGAAGTCGACCGCGCCAGAGACGACCTGGTGAGTTTTCTTTCCGACTCCTTTCACTTTTACTTTGGACTGTTTTGACGCGGTGTTGCAAGGAGCTTGATCGTCGATGCACAAGAAGCCGAATGTTTTATAATCTTTTTATCAAAACTGAGTGAAAACAATCTTTTTTTTCAGACTTCGAGGTTTGACAAGTACAACCTCTCCATGCTGGATCAAGAATGGGACAGCCTGCAGGTACAACCACAAAAAAATGTAAAAAAAAATCAACTTCCAGTGTTGTTCCCTTTTTGTTATATTCATAAGTTTGCCTTTCGTTTTAGAAAATGTCCCACAGCCGAGTGAATCAGCTGCGCGAGCTCCAGAACATCATCGAGGAGATCTCCAAAGAGATCATGTGGGTGAATGAGAAAGAGGAGGAGGAGCTTGTGTTTGACTGGGGAGACAAGAACATCGACCAGTACATCCCCAAGAAGCAGGAGAGCTACTCTGTAAGAATCTCTGTCTTTTATTTGACTTTAACTTTCTGAACCCTGAAACCGGCAGGCAGGTCTGAAACGCGTGTTAGCTTGAAAAAAAAAAAATCACATAATTCCTCCATTTATCAGACCCAGGAACTGTAGAAACTTTCAGGTTTCAATTGTCAGATTTGCTACTTTCCGACGGTCCTTGAACTACTCATCTGTGACATGTTGGAAACTGTACCTTAAAATTTAAAAAAAAAATCAAAATCACTTTATTCTATATATCTGATTTAAAATTACTCAAAACAGACCATTTGCTTGTCTTATTATGTTAAATATACTTATTTTAGGCAACCAAAAGTACACAGTTTGAGTGTCTTAGCTTGTCTTGGATATGAAACAGCTTCTGTATGAACTCAACAATCCTACACTATAAAAATAAAAATAAAAAATCTGTAATTTTACAGAGTTTTCCCTTTACATGACTAATTATATTTATATTTTGCAGATTTTGTTGTTCAAATACAAAAATAAAGGATAAAAATGGATGAAATTGCTAAAATAAACAGTGAATTCACACGTCTAATGTAGAATAACAATAAAACATGTGAATGAACAATCAGAAATGTTTTTTTTTTACAATATAGAAAGATATCCCCCCTTTTTTTTAAATAAATGAAACTCTTTAGATCAAGTTTATTAATATTAATATATTTCTAACATTAGATGCAGTTTGTGACAATTAACAGAAAAAGAAGCATTGGTTCTGTCATTTTAAAAATATTATGAGAGAAATTTTGTGTAATTAGGAAATCATAAATATAATTAAGTCACCAGAACAAAAAGGTTGAATAAATGTATTTTCATCAGTGTTTATTATCTATAAGCACCGTTAACCAGTCACAATACAGAACAACCAGTTCTCTGTCTCTCCAGTTGTTCAGAGTTCATCAGTTCCTCAGAGGTCAATCCATTACTTCTAGAAGAAATATTTATTTTTTAACAATAAAGATCTGTAAAATTAGATTCATATGTAAATGTATAATAATAGCTATTAATTAGCGTTCAATAACAGTTGACATTGATCCTGTGTGTCTGCGTTATAGCCGAGAAGCCTCAACTGCAACCAGCAGCCACATGAGAAATATTCAGGGTGTTTTTATCAGAAGTAGGCTGATAGTACAGACACACATGTAAGCAAACTGAAGTGTGTATACTTGGAAAAATGTGTTTATTCTAGCTTTTTATTAAAGATTTATAAAACTTATTTCAGACATTTTAACTTTATCAAACTGCACAAAAGACATTTTGGATTTCTCTCGGCTTCTGGCCGTAGTTGTGCTGTTTCTGTAGAGGTCCAGGATTTTAACCCCAAGTGGATCATATTTGATTTCTTTGAGATCTCAACATCATCAGGGTGACATTTTTTCCCCTTAAAAAACCTGATGTATACATTCAGACGCATGCAGGGCACAGATAATCCACCACGGATCAGGAATTCAGGCACCAAACACGCCAGATGCTGCAAAAATGATAGAAATTAAAACAAAAATATGAAAATTTATGTTTAATTTTTGATTTTTTTAGTTGTCAGAAGATTCGATAAACACTCCATTTTCAGAATAATCACATTTTCTGGCAATTCTTTAATGGTTCAGGCTTTACAAGATTAAATTCCTGTACAAAAATAAATAAATGAATAAATAAAAATTGTGGCAAAAGACAGCCAGAAGAGGGTTAATGCATGTCGGATATCTGAGTCCACACTGCAGCCTTTTAGGATTTTAAATTTATGGGTTTCTTTTTCTGACAGAGGCTGATGAGAGACCTGGAGGAGAAGGAGAAGGACCTGAACAAGCTGAAGGTGAAAACAGACAACCTCCTGAACAACAACCATCCAGCCTCAGATAAGATCGAAGTAAGTGTTTTTCTCTTTTTTCCCCCCATAGTCAGCAGCCCTTTATGGAGTGGTTTGGTACTGATGACTGTGTGTGTGTGCGCCCTCAGGCCTACATGGACACCTTACAGACCCAGTGGAGCTGGCTTCTCCAGATCACCAAGTGTATCCATGTTCATCTGAAGGAGAATGCCGCCTACAGCCAAGTAAGTGCTCAGTCCTGTTTAATGGAAGCAGAGCTGCTGCGAGTGTTTGGCGCTCATCGAAACTCTCTCTTCAGTTTTTCAAGGAGGCCAACGAGACCTACGCCAAGCTGCAGAAGGAGCACGAGATGATCCGGAGCAAGTTCTCCTGCGACAAGAACACCCCGCTGGAAAACCTCTCTGATCTGCTGAGGAACCTGGAGGTACCGTCGTCCCCTTTATAAAGCACAGAACATACCTGTTCTCCTGCAGCTGTGAATGTCGGTGTGGAGAATTTGCCAGTTAGGCCAGTTTTTTATGAGGCTAAATGGAATGTTCCTGCATGTCTGAACCTTTAGCGGCAAAAAAAAAAAAAGACTTTTGAACACGAGCTCGGTTAAGAAGCTCTGTTTGTCTTTGTTTTTCACAGAAAGAGAAGGAACGCATCATGGAGAACAAGAGGCAGGTCCAGAGTCTGGTCAGCAAGTCTAAGACCATTGTGAGGCTGAAACCTCGCAACCCTGAGGAGAAGAGCAACAGCCCCGTCATCGTCGAGGCCTTGTGTGACTTTAAACAAGACCAGGTGGGAAATACGATCTCTATGTCATCACGCATTTACAGAGCATGAAGGGAAACGCTACAAGTATAACTCGGCGTGTTCTCTCTTTGTTTTTCTTTTCAGAAAGGTATACTGAAAGGGAACGAGGGCATCCTGAAGGACAACTCGCAGCGCAGCAAGTGGCTCGTGACAGGACCCGGAGGTCTGGACATGCTGATTCCCTCCGTGTGTCTGCTCATCCCGCCGCCGAACCCGCTCAGCATCGGCCTCGCCAACAAGTAAGAAAGATTCAGCCACCGGGAGGGCTGCAGGTCTGAGACAATACTGCTCAAATGTTGGTTAGACCTTGTTAGCTGAAGTGGATTGAGTTTAGGTTTTTTTTTTTTGGATGCAGTATTCGATAGATTGTAGGAGGTTAAACCTTCACTATTCAGTTCATCTGTTAAGCTATGACTTCAAAGTTTGCAGGTGACTGATTGTTTGTGCTGTTCCCTAGAAATGAGCAGTACTATGAAGCCATCATGGCCATTTGGAATCAGCTCTACATCAACATCAAGAGTCTCATCTCGTGGCAGTATTGCCTCAAAGACATCAATTACATCAACTCCCTCACTCTCAGCATGGTAAGATGTCACAAAGACTACCGTTACTGTCTCGGTTTTAAGCCTTATTTGAAACAATTTTGATCACCTCCCGTGTCTTTTACTGAACCTAATCCATGTGAATTGTCCTGCAGCTGTCCAAGATGCGTCCTGAGGAGTACCGTAGCGTCATCAAAAGACTGGAGACTCACTACCAGGAGTTCATACGAAACAGCCAAGGCTCTGAAATGTTCGGGGAGGAGGACAAGAAGACCATCCAGGGCCACTTTGACAAAGCCCAGACGCACTATGATAAACTGATCGTCCAGCTGCCTGCTTACAGTGAGTGTAGAAATGTCTTTACCTTCTCCTGAAACTGTCTGAGCACTACATCTGAGAGACATAATGACCTGTGTATTTAGTGTTTGGTTTACAAGATTAATAATTACAGTCACTCCTGCAACACATATTCTTTGAGCACCACACCCGATGATGCCTATTATAAATAATATGCTCGTAAAATCGGCTTTGACCTACTGAAGTTAACAGTAAGTTTAATTTAATTATGAGTGAGCTGCACTCATGTTAATGAGCTTTTTTGAATCTTCAATCAAATTCTGTCCTGCAGACGTGTAGATGCAGATTTTTCTGCTCGTTTTTGGAGAATAATTTATTTTATAAACCACCAGAAAAGATAAAAAATCGTGGTTTGTTCTGAGGTTTAACTTAAAGACTTTTGTTATTGTCAGGTGCTGGTCGGTTTCTTCTTTTTGTAAAACGTCCAATTTGAAGATTTGCCATAAGTTGGCATTTGTAATAATCATTTTTGATTATGAGCCATCATTGATTGTTTAATTTAAAAAAAAGAAAATGCTGTTTTAACCTTTTGTTTTACGCAACAAAACCCCCAACAAAAGGCTAAATACCAGATACCGTACATGTTGTTTATGATCACACACACCACCCACTAAATTTGCAGAAATCATGCTTTTGTTTTCCACTGTTGAATTATATTTTCCCAATTTTCCACCAACCAACAAAGGGGACGAAGGAGCGAAGCCTGACACCCAGAAACAGGACACCAGCAAGACTTCCAAAGTCACCAAGACCACCATCACCAAAGTCTCCACCCAGGCTCCACCGTCCGCCTCCACCTCCACCCTCAGCCTCACGCTGCTCAGCAGTCTGCAAGAGCTGCGACGCAAGCTGGACCTGGCCGAGTCTGGCCTCACCAGACATCTGCACATTCCTCTGGGGGAAAACAGCGTGCACGAGTGCTCGGTGAACATTCAGCAGCTGCAGGTATGTTTATGGATTTGTGCAAACTTATAACTGCAAATGTGCAAAATATGAACATTTTATCACAAGAAAGATAAATAAAAATCATCAAGGGTTTAATTCAGATGAATATCACATCCGTTTGATTTCTAGAATGTGCACCAGGATCTGGACTCCATTTATGATGAGTACTTGCGTCTCAGAGAAAGAATCATAAAGCAGCTGGAAGGGATACCTGCGGACTCTGAGCAAGCCAAGTTCCTCCGCTCTGAGCTGGAAATCATCAACCAAAAGCTGGGCGGCCTGCAGGGTCTCTACTCAGCTTACATTCAGAGGTACTTTATTTTCGGCTAATTGCACCATCTTTTTATCTGTTCTGTCATAATCTGGGAACGGAGGTAACTTCTGGGAGCTTGAGCCAAAGTCCAACTGTTCTGATCATTTAACTTTGCGTCTGCAACAGACTGTCGGCGATCAAGGCGTTGCATCAAAGCCTTCTCCACGCCGAGGACCTGATCAAAGCTCACGAGGCTCGGCTGACCGAGAAGGAGACCAGCTCTCTGGACCTCCGCGAGGTGGAAAACTATCGGAGCACGCTGAAGGTTTGACACGTTGTCCAGTTTTACTATGAACTGCTAGCGATTGCTTTCCAGCTTTTGAAGACACAAAATCTAGTCTTTTTCTGAGCTTTGATTTGCATCTTAAAGTTTTAATATCTGGTCATGTTTTGGTGGTTTCAGTCTGTTACGATCCTAAAACCCTACATACTACTTATTGGTGCTAACTTAAGTATTGTACTTGAGAACAAATTTGAGGTATTGTACTTGAGTATTTTATGTTTGCTCTACAGATTACAGTTTTTCATTAAAAACATACGATGAGCCCGTTAAATATGATTCACCAAAGTAAATGAAGCTCTATATCATTTAACAGTCACGTTGGTTTATTATGTAAAGTTGTACTTTTGATTCTTCTGGCGCACTTTGCTAATAATAACAACATAAATCCTCTCTAAGGAACAATATGAAGGCAGTACTTTAACCTCCAGTGTAGTATTTTTGTATGCAGTATGGCTGCTTTTATGCAAGTAGAAGATTTAAAGATTTCTTCTACGACTGACAAAACCAGCACAAGTTTGCTTTGCTCGTGGGTTACAGAGACCTTCTGCTCGACCATCCCTGATTTAATTGAAACTTCTTTTGTTGCTATAAATGATGGATATTTAAAATGTTATCTGTGAATTTGTAGGTTGATATATCAAGCATCATAACATCATTAAAAAAAAAAAAAGATTTCAGGAACTATTAAAAATAAAAGCCTATAATTGTTATTTCTCCTCATGCCATCTTCAATATTGGTCCAGTAGATCAAATGAACTGTGATTATGGGTGAGTGAAATCATTAAAAAATAAATAACAAATGGAAGCCTCCATCTTTGAGCACACATTAAGAAACATGCAGAAGTAACAGAAGTCGCATTAATGCAAAACAAATCACAGAGATTTTGGTCACAGAAATGGAAAATAAGTTACTTTCGTTTGACTTTGATTTCTGATCAAGCAGGTATCAAGTTATACCACAAAAATATTGATAGATGTGCTCGATGTGGAGATTTTAAAATGAGGATAAATGTGCTGAAAGTAAGTCGACAGGCATTTTTAAAAAAATCTCAAAATATTTGATCTGCCAAGCTGAAGTTTTACAAAAAATCTTCATAAACATCTTATATTTTCTGCTTTAACATTTCGGGCAAATCAGGATTGAAATTACACAATATACAAAATTCTGCTTTTGGATACTCAGATTTTTGTACCATCCAAAAATCATACGTTTGAAACTGATCGTTGTTTGTGATTCTGTTCAAAAGCAAATGAAGAGCGAGCTGGAGCAAAAACGAGACCTGCTGACATCCATGGAGTCGGACCTGGCTAAAGCAGTGCACTGGAACAGTCAGATCACGGAGCCCTTCCACAAGTGTGACGTAGATTTGTCCAAGTACTCAGAACTGGTGGGTCAGATGTCCGACCGCTGGCGCCGCATCCAAACGCAGATCGATAGCAGGTACGGCAGGACGGGTCCGTAGCATGTAGGCACATTTCTTCCATGCCTGCGAATACTTATTCCACATCCTCCGTTCGTCACTGCTGGTAACAGCCACTAAAAATACCCTTTCATCCCTTCCTCTTCCCCTCACTCCTTCCTCCTCAGAGTGTGGGACTTGGAGAAGCAGGAGAAACAGCTACAGCATTATCAGCAGAGCAGCACTTCCCTGGACCAGTGGATAGACAATGCCAGGAAGCGCCAGGACAACCTCCAGGCGGTGAAGCTCAACGACATCCAGACTCTGATGGACCACCTGAACCAACAGAAGGCATGCCTTTCCTTATTTACATCAACGTATCAGTCCTACACGACTTGAACTCCAATTGCACTGTTATACATCGTTCTGCAACAAATGTGGAAAGCGTTGCACTATATCAGTTGTCTATATATAAAATCGAAATGAAAGAAGCGGACGGCATAGTAGTCTTGTCAGATCAAGCGATGGAAGCAGCACAGACTGATCAGATCAATGAATTTAACGACCCCATTTTTCTTCTTGTTTACAGGCGCTTCACACTGAAATCAAAGGAAGGAAGGAGAAAGTGGAAGATGTGCAGAAGAACGCAGACACCTGTGCTTCCTCGATTAAGGTTGGTTGTCGGTTAATGTGTTTTCTTTCATTTTAAAACATGCATCTTGCAGAGCTGCAAGTATGGCACAAATGGTGACGTTTATATTGTGATTTTTTTTTTTTCAGGACTACGAGCTGCAGCTGGCCTCGTACAGCTCAGGCCTGGAAACTCTGCTTAACATTCCCATCAAGAGAACGATGCTGCAGTCGCCTGCTTCTGTGGTCAGACAGGAGGTATGATTATTATTATTATACATTGGAAATTACATTAGCCATGATATATTTTCTTCTTCGTTGTGTTGAATAGAACTGTGTTTTATTTCTTTTGTATAATAAGCTCACAAAATCTCTTAATTGCATCATTTAAAGCTATAGCTGCAATGAAATTAACACCCGACTGCTCAGCATCAGTAATCATGTCCTTTATTTTCCCTCCATCAGGCGTCCGAGCTCCAGACCCGCTACATCGAGCTGCTTACCCGCTCCAGTGACTACTACAAGTTCCTGGGGGAGCTGCTGAAGAACATGGAAGAGCTGAAGGTAAGTATTGGATTTGCATAATGCTACTTTAAAGGACTTTGTTTGTGTAAATCAGTAATATTAGTAGAAGTAAGCATGATGGAAGTGACTGGCACTCTTTCTGCTCTTGTCGTTGCTCTCCTCAGATAAGGAACACTAAGATAGAGTTGCTGGAGGAGGAACTGAGGCGTCTGAAGGAGGACCTCCAGGATCGTGGTCAGAAAAACAAATCTCTGGAAGATGCTTTGGCCCGCTACAAGTTGGAGCTCACTCAGTCGCAAGACCAGCTCATTACTATGGAGGAAGTGAAGAGAACCACAGCGATGCAAGCTAGTGCGGCCAGAGAGAACCTGGACAGCACGCACAACCAGCTTCAAGACCTTAACGACCAACTGACCCGAATTAAATACCAGCTGGATGAAGAAAAGAGAAAGAAAAGGTTGGCAGAGGAGCGCTACAACAGCCAGCAGGAAGAGTATGAGGCGACCGTTCGCCGCAGGCAGAAGGAACTGGAAGAGCTCAACTGGTCCAAGATTGACTTAGAGAAGACTGTGAAGGACAAGGAACGTGAACTGGAGAGGCTGAAGATACAGCTAGACGAGGAGGCGACACGTCGACGAAACGCTGAAACCGATATCTCAAAGGTAAGAACTCAGTGCACCCAGGAGATTAACCAACTTAAGCAGACATACGAGACAGAGATCCACGTTACCAAGACCACGATCTTGAAAGCCTCGCAGCAGAAAGAAGAGGACGCGGCGGACCTGAGGCTGCAGATTGACAGGCTCACTGCTGAGAAGAGAGACCTGGAGGAGGAGCTGAGGAGGCTGAGGCTGTCCGTCGCTCACATTGAAGAGCAGAAAGGCAGAGCAGAGCAGGAGGCCAACCAGCAGAGGGCCTCAGTGGCACAAGAGACGAGGGTGCGCAGCGAGCTGGAGGTGCAGCTGAGAACACTGATGCACCAGAGAGAAGACAACGACCTGAAACTAAAGGATGCCACCAAAACCAGTCAGGAAAAGTCCAGGCAGATCAGCACGCTTACATTTACACTGGAGGAAGAAGAGAAGAAGAGGAGATCTCTGGAACTGGAAATCGGTCACCTCAAACAAGCGGAAGCAGACCTGAAGGCAAAGAACATCTCCTATCTGGAGGCAATTAACAAGCTCAAAGTGTCTGAGCAGGAGGCCCGCATCACCCGAGTGGAGCTGGAGAAGCAGACCAGTGAGAAAACTAAGGCCGAGCAGAGTTCTGCCAGACTGCACAGTCGTATCCGGGAGCTTCAGTCCTCTCTGGATGGAGTAGAGGCTGAGTTGGAAAAGCAAAAGAAGGCAACTCAGGAGGAGTTCACTCGTAGAAAGCGAATGGAGGCTGAGTTGGAGAGGATGACGCAAACCTGCAGAGAGCACACCACCACGATTAGCACGATGAAATCGATCCAGATAGAGGCTTCTACCTCTGGAAGAAAATATGAGCAGGACCTCAAGGCTCTCCAGGAGGCTCTGGACAAGAGCGTGAGGGATCACAAAGCCACCAAGGATGAGCTGGCAGCTGTGTTGGCCGAGCTGAAGACACTGAAGCAGAAGCTCCAGCTGGAACAGGCCAAAATTCACGAGCTCAACCAACGCAATGAAAGCCTGTATAAGACCATCGAAGAGAAGAGTCGGCAACTCAACGAATACACGACAGAGATTGAAAAGCTGAAGACTCTGACACAGAACCTCACCAAGGAGAGACTGAAGTTAGAAGAGGAGTTGAGGGTAGTTAGACAGGACAGAGATGAGCTGAAGTTTAGCAAAGACGCGACTGATGGACAAAGCGCCGCTCAGATCTCAGCCTTGCATGTCGAGCTTCAGAGTAGCACCAAGAGGACGACGGAGCTCCAGATTCTCATCACGGACCTGACTAAGGAGAGAGAAAAGCTTAAACTGGAAATAGACAAATTCCAAAAGCAATCTATTGAGGTATTTGTGATTCCATTGAAGGATCACCTCCGAATAATACAACTAATTTCACCTGCTGCTTGCATGAATCCTTCTATGGCATTAGGACTCAATCAGATCTTAAAGTAGCCCTGATATCTTTGCAAAAATACTGAAATTGATGATTTTAGATCGTTTTGCATGTGATTCATTGCTTACAAATGCTTTTGCTAGGATATGCATGTCATTCCTCCTTTTACATGTGTCACATTATGTCATTGAATTTTAAACATACTACAGCATTGCTTTATTAAATACTGAACATGTACATTTCCAACATGCACTAACATTTTTGAAAATGCATGCACGCAGCTTTGGTAATTGTAAGTTTTAAAACATGTAATCTGCATTCAATTTTATACATTTTGCAAACACATGTGTAAATTATATTTCTATACTTTTACTTATACCGATTTTTTTCTCTTTTTTTTCTCTCTCTCCACAGACATCTATGATGGTGCATGAGTCCCAAAGCCAATACAGTGAGCTGCAGATGGAGAGGGATAGTTTGCGATCCAAGCTTAAACTGCTGGAGCAGGACAAGAACCGTCAGCAGAGGCTAGAAGAGGAGCTCACCCGCATCAAGGTCACGCTCGAGACTGAGATTCGCAACAAACAGCGGCTGCAGGATGAGAAGAATTCCATCTTCAATGAGTTCAACTCTTTGAAGAGCCAGTATGAGCGGAAAGACAGTCAGATTAGGCAGGTTGAATCAGACAGGGACAAGGCTGATCGGGAGAGGCTCTCCCTCAAGAATGAGATCGAGCGACTTACGAGGGAGCTGAGGAGTGTTGAGGAGAGGTACAAGAGCCGTCTGGTGAGCTCGGAGAAGGAGGCGTGCGACCTGGCTCTCAGGAGAGACTTCCTGGAGAGGGAGATCCAGCGATTGCAGCAGAGGCCCAGCACCACGGCTATACAGACGCAGACGGACGAGAAGGTCCTGACAATCGATCCATCAAAGCTCCTGTTTGATGGAGTTCGCCGGAAAGTCACAGCCCACCAGCTCTGCGACTGTGGTATAATCAGCAAAACTACTCTAGAGAGCCTCCTAAAGGGAAAGAAGACGGTGGATGAGGTAGCTGCAGACATCCAGCTCAGCCTAAAGGGCACCGGCGTCATCGCTGGCATGACAACCGGTTCTCAAGGGAAAATGCCGTTCACTGAAGCCAAGAACAAGAAGCTCCTCAGTCCAGAAAGTGCTCTCGGCCTCCTGGAAGCTCAGGCAGCAACAGGCTACATCGTGGACCCAGTCTTTAATGAGAAGATGCCTGTGGATACCGCTTGTTCCAGAGGGATCGTGGACACTGAAGATAGAGACACTTTGGTGAAAGCAGAGGCAGCGAGCACAGGCTTCACAGATCCATACACTGGCAAAGTGCTCTCTGTGGGTCAGGCCTACAAACATGGCCGCGTAGACAAAGACACCGCCATCCGCCTGCTGCAGGCTCAGGAGTGTGTTGGAGGCATACTGGACCCGGCTCTCAGCGTGTTCCTGCCAAAAGATCTGGCCTTGAATCGCAATCTTATCGATGAGGAGCTCCACAGGGCTTTGAGCAAAAAACCCGCCTGCTACCTGGATCCAGCTTCAGGAGAGAAGATCAGTTATGATGACCTCCGGAAGCAGTGCACGGTGGAACCTGTTTCTGGCCTGCTTCTGATCCGTGGTCCAGAAAAGCCCATGACAGTGAAGGGTATCCGTGGTGAAGTCTCCGTCACAGATCTCATCAACTCTGAGCTGCTGGATGAAACTGACTTGCAGAAGCTCAACCAGGGCAAACTCACCAGTAAAGACATTGAAGACAAGCTAAAGTCCTATCTCCATGGCTCTACCTGTATTGCAGGCGTCTACGATGAGGCTAATGACAGAATACTGCCTTTTTATCGTGCAATGAAGGACGGTCTGCTCATGAGAGGAACCACCCTGGAGCTTCTTGAGGCCCAGGCTGCTTCTGGCTTTGTTGTCGATCCCGTCAACAATGTCTTCTTGACAGTGGAGGAAGCCTCAAAGAGAGGCCTGATAGGGAAGGAGTTTAAGGGTAAGCTGTTGTCTGCAGAGAAGGCAGTAACTGGATACAGAGACCCAGAGACAGGAAAGACAATCTCCCTCTTCCAGGCTATTGCAAAAGATCTTATTGAGAAAGGTCATGGAATCCGACTGCTTGAGGCCCAGATTGCCAGTGGTGGGATCATCGACCCTGTTGAGAGCCATCGTATTGATGTTGATGTTGCCTATAGAAAGGGATATTTTGATAAAGAAATGAATGAAATCTTAACGTATGAAGGTGATGACACCAAAGGGTTCTTTGATCCTAATACCAAGGACAACTTGACATATCTTCAGCTGAAGGAAAGATGCATCACAGACAGCAAGACGGGCCTCATCCTCCTGCCACTCAAAGACAAGTCGAAGCCCCAGAAGTCCTCCGAAAGCCGCACCAACGTCCTCCGCAAAAGGCGGGTTGTCATCGTTGACCCAGACACCGGGCTGGAGATGTCAGTGAGAGAGGCCTACCATCGGGACCTAATTGACTACGACACTTTCCTGGAGTTGTCAGAGCAGGAGTGTGAGTGGGAGGAAATAACTATCAAGGCATCAGACGGCTCTGCACGTTTGGTGATAGTGGACAGGAAAACTGGAACCCAGTATGACATCCAGGACTGCCTGGACCGCGGCGTCATTGATCAAAGGTCTCTGGATAAGTATCGTGCTGGAACCCTAACCTTGACCCAGTTTGCAGATGAAATTACCAGCAAAACCAGCAGCTCTGAGATGGTCATTGCAGCCAGCAACGTTGACGACATGGTCACCTGCAGCAGCCCCACGCAAGCCAGACCATCCTCTCCCACCGTCCGCAAACGCTTCAACAGCATTTCTATTACTGTCTCTCCCCCTGAGATGTTCGATGACCAGAGCCCTGTGGCTGCCATATTTGACACGGAGACCCTGGAGAAGATTACAATCCCAGAGGGACTCAGAAGAGGCATAGTTGACACTATTACAGCACAGAGACTGTTGGAGGCCCAGACATGCACAGGCGGCATCATCAACCCTGCTACTGGCGAGAGACTGTCGCTGCAGGACGCCGTCCATCAAAGCATCATTGATGACAGCATGGCAATGAAGCTGAAACCTGCCCAGAAAGCTTTCCTTGGTTTTGAGGACGTGAAAACAAAAAGAAGGATGTCTGTAGCAGAAGCGGTGAAGGAGACGTGGCTGCCTTATGAGGCCGGCCAGAGGTTTATGGAGTTCCAGTACCTGACGGGAGGCCTGATAGAACCCGGCTCCGGCCGTCGCATCACCATCGAAGAGGCTATCCGCAGAAGCTGGCTCGATGGTCTAGCAGCCCAGAAGCTTCAGGATGGTCGGAGCCACCAGAAGAACCTGACCTGTCCCAAGACCAAACTGAAGATCTCCTACAAAGAAGCCATGGACAGCTGCATGGTGGAGGAAAGCAACGGTATGAAGATGCTGCAGGCCTCCTCCATGTCCACGAAGGGCATCAGCAGCCCCTACAACGTCTCTAACCCCGGCTCTCGCTCCGGGTCCAGGGCCGGTTCTCGTGCCAGCTCCAGGAGTGGATCTCGGAGAGGCAGTGTGGATTATTCCTCCACCTATTCGTACAGCTTCTCTTCCAGCAGCACATATAACTAGATTAGTTGTCGCCGGCAGTTCTTGTGCAGCTCGACTACTTTATAACAGTTTTGCTTTTTTTTAAAAATGTTTTCTGCTACTTACAAAAATTTGGGAGGGTTTTGTTTGTTTAATTACTTAATCTGATTTTGAATTCATTAAAAAAAGTGTTGCTGTTTTGCAGTTTTTGATGATTCAGTGTCACAATATTAAATGCTGAGCACTATTCACACTCCTGTCATAACACACAGATGTTAAATGGATATATTTGTCATAGTTCATTTTAATATATAGCTTTTTATAGAATGTTAAATGCCTGTTGACCTCAGATTCAGCATGGTCTCAGAATTAATTGTGCTTTTATTTTTTTTTGCTATTGTTATTTTGGTTATTGCAGGTTGATTCATGTGTTGTTTTTTAAAAGAAAACATTATTTGTTAATTGCAAATGCGGAGGTTTAGCTTAAAATGTCTGTTTGACAAAGTAGCGGTCATCTAGTAAAATTCTTTGCCACTAAAATGTTACTCTTGAGTGATTACAAATAAAGTTGTCAAAGCAATTTTTATGCATTTATGTGCTCATTCATTCATGCATTCATTCACACCAGCTGCACTGTGCATCAAAGATTAGATTCAGAATCATATTTATTGCCAAGTAGCTTTTCATATACACGTGTCTGATGTGGTGTTTTGTTGCATAACAGTAATTAACACATATATGAAGATAAAAGACATTACAGGTATTGACAGAACTAAATGCACATATAGAAATCATATTTTTCAAAAGAGCATTTTTGAAAGAATAGTTTAAAAAAATGTGTTGCAAGTCAGTAGAGAGTAAGTGCTACAAGTCAAGTCAACAACAAATGCAAATCTAAGGTATTTTAAAAGTAATATAAAGTGGCAGAAACATTTACAGTAGAAATGTACAAATAATTATAAAATCTTTAAGTTGCACATCTGTTTGACTTCTATGGCACATTTTAAATTTTAAACAAAGGCTGTGAATAAAATGGTGCTCTTATGATGTAGTTGCAGACTATATTGTCAAAAGTATTTGCAAACAAAATTTGAATTTCACCAACAGTGCATGAAATGTCAGAACTGAAATTGAATGATATTACCAAATAAATGACCATGCATTAAGTATTGTAGGCTGATTTGATTACCTGCTACAATGAGGATTTGTAGGGGGGGAGTAGGGTAAGATGAGCCAGTTTTTTCTTGAGGTGTCTTTACAGTGGGGGCATGACAGTAATGTCTAGAAATAAGACATGTACATCTCGTTCTGGACGTGGGGCGTCCCTGGGAATAATTGGTTTGGATCTAAAATAAACTGTTTTTAAAATATGGCTTTCTTGGCTCAACTTGACTCGAGCAAGGGGTAAATTGAGCTTTTGGAGAAAACATGTCGGGGTAAATTGTGCTATTGATTGTGTTGAAGTAAAATTTAAAATTTTATACCTCATATAAACCAAACAAGACAAATTCAATACCAAACGATGAATTCAAAGTTGTATTTAAAGATAAAATGTAAAACTTTAAAGGCCAGTTTCCTACAATAAGGCCCACAGATGACAAATGTTGGAACAAAATCATGTTAAAAATGAACTTTACTGTCACGTTTACAAAACTGATATTCAACATACAGTCGTCCTCAAATGTATTCATAGCCTCCCATTAAAGAAGGAAATAACAGCTGTCAGTGAAATAAGTTGAAACTGACAAAAGTAGTAAATTAAAAAAAATATGAAAATCATGACATCGCTTTTGAATTATGGTTCAATATTTTAAAAACAACAGCCAAACAAGCATGATGGGACTCGTGAACTAATATTTAGTTGAACAACCCTTTGAGCCAATCACTGCCATCAGGTGTTTTCTGTAACTCTCAGTCAGACTTCTGCACCTGTTGACAGGTGTTCTGGCCTCCTGCTCATCAGCAAAGTGCTCTCATTTGCTGGAATTATTATTATTTTTTTAATTATTATTTTCAACCACAATGCAAAGCAACATCTTACTTCACTAAATTATAATTTAGCAAATTTTTATTTATTATTGCTTTCTTCAGTTTCTAGTTGTTTGAGTGACTATTGTGAATTTTGCCTTTTCTTTAATGGAAGGGGATGAATAAATCTATATAAAGGCTACAACTTTAAAGGCCGCTTGTCTTCAGTAAGGTCGAAGGATTTCACATTATTGGAACAAAATCCTGTTCAGCATGAGCAAAACTGACCCAACTGCTCAACAGCCATAAATAAAAAATAAAATCCAGTTCACAACTCCAAAGACCTATTTTCTTAGAAAGTTAGAAAAGATTAAAACTTGTCTGCAGTTCTCACAGAATTAACACAGAACATCCCGTTTGTCTTTACAAGCTGAGACACTGGGGGCTATATTAATAATATTACCATGATGACTATATGCATTTATTTAATCATATGCAGTCAGTGTGGGTTGTTCATTCTAGGATTAGGAGGACGATTAAATGGTTGATAAATATATATTCTACTAAATAAAAGATGACACCAATAGGATGATTTTATTCATTATCCAGTTAGGTTTTTTTTATTTTTTTTTGAGGGGGGGGGGGGCAGGAAGTTTCAGTCTGCGTGTGAGGAGCGAGGGTGAGAACAAATGGAGGGAGGCAGAGGGAGGGAGGGAGGAGGTGGAGAGAAAAGGGGGAGGGAACAGAGAGAGAGAGAGAGAGAGAGAGAGAGAGAGAGAGACAGCCAGTGGGAGGACTATCCATGCCAGGACTTGTGGTGGCTGCAGCGGCAGCCTGGACTGGAGGAAGAAGAAGAAGAAGTGTTGAGAGGAGCAGCAGCAGCAGCAGCTCAGGAGCCGAGCGAGGAGGACGTGTGTGTGTGTTTTCATTTACTGTTATTATCTACAGAGGAGCGCAGCTGGAACAAAGTCAAAGTCCTGCGACCAGCCTGAGAGCAGAAATCCTGGAAAATGAGGCTCTCAGGCTGCACTAAGCCTGTATGACGGGCTGAGAGGCTCTTTGACTCAGGACTTCAGCCCAGTCTGTCTCTCTTTCAGCAGCCTGGACTCACAAAAGGGAATCAGAAAGAAAAAAAATAGGAGGAAGGAACCAAAAAAAAAAAAGCGCTCCTTTCACTTTGAAAAGGTAAGTGTCTGAACTTTTCCACGGTCAATCATTAGCACCGAGGCTTTTTTTTTTTTAAAGTCACTACTTAAAAGCAGGATTAGACTTCCAGAACCTTTCAACTTTTCTTTTCTTTTTTCTGTTCCTTCCCCTCCTCTTCTCTTCAGCCCTTTGCTCTTTCACATTTCATGGAGTTTGCTCATTTATTCAATGAGTAAAAAAAAAACAGGCCACTGCTCTCTGTATTTACTTTGGCCCAAAGCACTGATGTGTGTGTGTGTGTGTTAGTGTGTGTTAGTCTGTGTGTGTGTGTGTGTCTAAAGTCAGAGAAGGGACTCATTCATACTGAGCATAAAACTGATCTTGTGGTGTTTTTTTCTCCTTTTTTTGTGTAAATGTGAAAGCCTTTGAAATGGACTGACCTCTTGGAGTCTTTTTAGCTTTTTAAACGTCTTCCTCAGTGAATTGTGTTCTGCAGTGGCTCTAATTTGGGGTTCCATGCTGTTGTGGGCTCTGGTGCACTGAGGACCTTTATAATGTGAAACATATGGGGCCATTCTTGTGCCTCGTAGCCGCCAGTCTGCGGCGTTCCAAAAGAAATACAGTGGATGAACGATGGAGGGCAAAAAGTTCTGCATTGGAGCTGAAGCTGCTTGACGGTATTTGCAGCCTCGGGGGGGATCCTGAGCCACCTATTGTGGAGGATGACATGTACAAGTGTCCTTACATCACGGCAGCCCGTCTCCACCTGGATGTCTGTCTTTTTTCCCTCCTTGAAAATCAGACACACACCTGCATTCGCAACATAAACCATGCAGGTTGTTCCGAGCATTTCTTTTTTTTTTTCTGCAGAGCTAAACTCTTTCAAGATTAGCTTTAATTACAGGGGAAAGACAGACAGGAGAAACATTTTTTTGAACTGGCAATTATAGCTTTTGTTGCTGGTTCTATTTTCAGGGTCAGGAGCGAACGATATCTGGAGAAGGTCAAAAAGAAACTCAGGAACACAAGGTGTACCGTTTGTTTTTCTTTGCTGATAACAGGAGGAAGTTACAAAAGGGGGGCCGGCGGAGCGGCACATGAATGGAGATCCTGATAGTGTGGTTTGGACAGGTGGGTTGTGTACTGTAAGCAGAACACTGTGATCCCAGCATGAGACGGAGCACCGGGGCATTTCACATTGTCACAGCAGCGCCACGGCCACTCGGTTGACATGTGTAAGTCATTAAACGGAGAGGAGACCTGGAGAAGGGAGGAGAAGCAATAAAGGGGGCGAGAATGGCAAGAGAGAAAAAGGGGGGAAAAGAAAAAAGGGAGAGAGTGAGAGTGGGAACGTAATCCATTTTGGGACGCATTCCACTATGACCTTGGGATAGAAAATGGTAATTAGGGAACACTTTTAAAAATCCTTAAGGGTGCACAGATTTGCTCGGAGGCAGGACTATCATTTTTATTTCCCCCCCTTTCGAAATATCTCGTGAAAATGTGAGACAACTACATGCTAGAGTTCCAGGCGTAGAAAATAAACTTGCTAAAAATACCCTGCACCCACTTTCTGTGGCTTTTTCTTTTTTTTTCTCTCTCTCTCTCTCTTTCCTCAATAGTTCTCATGGTTTGTTTATTTCAGTTCTTCGGCGGTGAATGGGTGTCAAAGCCACAGCATAAACATACAGAGCCCCTGACAGGAAAAGGCCAGAACAAACTGTGGCCTTGTCCCTCTCTGGGCCCTTAACAGAGCCCGTCATGTCACTGTGGACATGTTACCCCCGCGGTACGAGGCCCGGTCCCGTGCCAAGCGCAAACACAAGGCGGTTTGGAACAGTGGAAGCTGATGGTATCGAGGTTATTAAATGGCTATTAGATGCTAAATACCAACAGGGGGCTGCAGCCAGACGACAAGGGGCGAGAAGCAAATCTGTTCCGCTTGTAGAGCTCCTGTCATCTGATGGAGTGGTAAACAAGCATGAATGGGGCTTTGTGCAAACACATGAAGGTAATAGCAAAAAAAACATGCTAAAAGAAGTTCAGTCCAGCAGCCAGCCTGCAGGCAGCCAGACTTCCTGCAGCATTTATGGTCCTTTAGGTGTTGCTCAGGTTTGCTGACAAACAGCTTTAGAGATCATTAATGCGTCCAGAGTCTCCCAACGGGACAGTAGCGTACTGTACATAGAGCTGCTGTTTCCATTGGTGCAAAAGCAGACGCCGTTCCTACACGCTGGGCTTCTCCGAGCACCCCGCTTCAGCTTCGTAGGAGATAAAGTGTTGGAGGCGAATGATGAACGTCAGAGCACCCAGTTTCTCGCCACAGACACGTAATTTCAGTTTCAAAATATTCAAGTCGTCTCAAAATGGAGGCCACAACATGTCAATCATAGGCCAGGAGTTTGAGCCAACAGAAGCAGTTCAGATTGATTTCAGAGTGTGAATGTGGGGGTGGGGGGGCTTGATTGCTTTCATATGGGGGCAGACGTAATGCTGTATGTTGGGTTTCTTCTCTCTCATCTCATCTCGTGCTTATTTGCAGTTAGAAATGGTTTAATTGATTACATAGATCCAGTAAGATGAAAGCTTGGTGGCTGCAGCTTTAATTCCTGATTTCATTGCATCACTTTTGGCTTCAGTCAGACAGAATTCCATAGTTTTGGGCTCTGATGGTGGCTTGTGGTGGGTATTTGTTATTATTTTTGACGTTGTACAGACTAAACATCAAACCTAATGTGGAATAAATACATTGGTCATGGAAAGATTCTCCCCGTTTTTAGATTTAAAAAAAAAAAAAGCAAGCAGCCTTCGCCTTGAACTTGTTAATTAACATTCTTCTATCCCTCATCTGATCAAGGCTCTTCCTCTGTGCTGTGTTTTCCCTCCATTGGTTTGCAGAAATATATCAAAACAATGTGCGCGCTGATGACCACAGTGAAGTCACTGATGGAAAATGCAGCGAGGAAGGCCGTAGACACGCAGCGACCGACAGACTTTCACATGAACGGCTTCGGCTGCTGCGGCTCCGGAGACTCTGATTATTTGCGACGGATAAGTACGCAAAGTTTTCGCCCGCCGCCGCGGACTCAAAGAATGAAAACAGCCATGAGGTCACCGCTCACATGACGAGGCTGGGATTTAACCCACGAGGCCCGACTGGCAGACGTCTGCATTCTGAGACGGTGCTCGCCGCACTTTAGGTCCGATTACATGATGCCTCTTCTTTTATCTCGCGGTTCACCTGCTTGCACAGAATGGAAGATTCCATACAGTGTGGGCCAGGTGAAGGGTGTGGCTCCTGAAACAGGAACAGGGCTTCGTCCCGGCGCTGAAACGCTCCGTCCCACTCTGCCCTCTCTCCTCGCATTCTTTTCCCTCACAAGTGGAATGTTTGATTAATTTATTTTCAGAGTTTGGGCAATTGAAAGAAAGGCATTCGGAGCGAGCGATGGCCGTGCATGTGTGAACGTGGCTGACAGCACCGGCGCAGCCTTAGTCAAGCACTTACCTGCAGGGGTTTGGAGCTGGGGGGAGCCAGACACACCCTAATCCCCCAACATCCTGACCTTAGCAAACCTGTCGCGGCTTGCTCGCCGTAGACCTGGCAACCCGTTTCCTCGGGATCGCCCTGCCTACCCATCTCCTCCGCCAGCCTGCGCTCTCACAGTGCCATGGGTGGGCTCGTGGATTTGAGTTCCTTGGCACCGCTTATTCTGCCTTTGTGAACTAATGCTGCGCCTGAAACCAGGAACAAAAGCAGTCAGTGCAAATTAAAGACCAATTATCTTTCAGTGCGTGCCGGGGCAAGTCGCTCGCGTTGGTTCCAGTGATGAGTGGGAGAAGCGAGAGGTTGTAGCCGAAAAATGACGCTGATTACCGTGATGAATGATTCATGTGGAATTATTAGGCCTCAAATTGATATTTAGAAGTTGTACGACTTATCAAATGAATTTGCTGTTTGTGGGTTTGGACAATCCAGGCTAGCGGTCCGTATCTTCAACTATGTGAAAAGACAGCTGATTGTTAACTTTATTTTTACCTAATCTGTACGACAGTAGGGTTAAACTTTTCCTCTTTTTGCAAGAAAGTGATACCTCCCAAATTTTCAAACTGCTCCTTTAAAACTGATTTTTCAGCTAGTGATTGTAAATTAATTCTTTCACTCCCCCGGGTCACCCAGAGGTTAAGTGTTGGTTATATTCCCTTTCCCATCAACAGTATTTTGACACTTCCAAAATATTCCCGTGCCGCGGCCCTGCCCTGGACACACACAAAGCCCAAGCGCTGGCCGATGTGTTCATTAATTTCCCATTAGTCAACAGTTTTTCCTCAGACTCGCAGGGGAAATAGACTAACCCTGCCATTAGTTCCAACAATCCCTGAGGACCTCTTCTCCCCCCTCCTGCCTCCACCACCACCACCTCCAACCAACCAACCAACACACACACAAAACACAGGCCAGTTTCCCCGAGTGATGACCTCTTCACATGGCCTCTTTCATTCCGCTCTGAGGGTTGGTTTAAGCCGCGGCCACACTGTCCCCGGTTTATGCCTCCCTCCCTGCGCCCCCCCATCCCCTTCAAAGCGACGGCTACCCCGGTAGCCTGCAGTCATCTCGCACTTAATTGACGGACGCATTCTTCGACTGCGGATCATTTCATCACAACAAACAATCGGGGGTCATTCAAGAAGGACGATGATATCTTTGGCAGCCGTAGGAATGCGTTTCTGTTTTGTTTGCGAGGGCGTGTTTGCGGAAAAATCGAGAGTCTGAGACAGTAATTGAGGCTGGATTGAGGAGTGTGGATCAGTTGTGTTTTTAATTCAGGGTTTGGTTTGGTTTACTGGTCGTATTTCAATATTAATAGAGTTTAACACAGCATCATAAAGCTGAATGATTAGCTGATTAATTAGTAGTTTTTCTGACTGCCTGGGGTTTATTTCTACGGTTCTACTTTCCTACATTTGAATGTTTGTCCTCCCATATTGTAGGACGTTTTCTTTTTCTGACACAAAATGGTCAAACGGTTAATAAAGAAAATAATTAGCAGATTCATAGAGATAGGGAGAGATCAACCGTGAGGAAATGTTGGAGTGTCTGACATTAAAAAGAAATATTAGACAACAAAAAAGAACATTATCGCTCACAGTAGACAGCAGTTCTATACAGTTATCAATGAAAACACACTCCGATGTCCACATTCGATGAGGCAATCCTGTCTAGATGGGATTGTTCATGGGTTGTCTTAACCGTAGGAGGATTTTACTTCCCTTATTCAACAGAAATCTATGAGCATACACATGACTGGAGTATTTACCCAACCTTACAAGCTACACTGATTCACGCCTGTAAACTCCTCCCACCTGCTCGATGAGTAAATATAGCCTCTGGATTGGCTTTGTGTTGCACACTGCTGGCTGTGTATTTTCATTTTTAGCTCATCTACTGGTTGTTTTGTTTTTACATTTACAGACTGCATAGTGTTTCATCTTTTTTTGGGCATTTTCTGACACCAAACATGCTCATTTCACCATCTTTTGAATTCAAAAAACAGATGTGGAAGTGGAAAATGTTCACCTAGAAGTGCCAACTGTTTCGTTTCCATTTGTTAGTCGACTTCGATGCTACTTTTGGCAGCGGGCAGCAGCTTGCGGGCAGCAGCTTGCGACCCTCCAGCTGACAGGCAGCGCTGGGAGGCCGGCAGAGAGATTTCCAGATAAGAGAGTCAGGGATGTGTCTGTGGTGGGGTGTGGTGTGGTGGCAGCGGGGGGCAGGGAGACAGGCTCCCTCCAGACCACCACAGCAGGAAGTTCATGGCCATGAGGTCACAGGGACACGCCATCACTCAGGGATTTACAACAACTGGTTCCAACCGGAATTCTTTCAAAGTTTTTTCCCCTCCTCTTGTTACCGTTGCTCCAACTGACTGACCCCCGATAACTAGATTGTTGGTGTTTTGATTTTGATTGTCCTGCAGCACAAAAAGTCCTTGATGCCATGGTTCATGTCGGGTATTTGTGACACACAGTGTTGACCGTTGCTGTGCAAACAAGTCGTCCTCCGTCACACGACGTGGAGCTGAAGTCATTCTCTATAGATGTCTGAGGGAAGCCTGTGACTAAAGCTCAGGACTTTGACCATCAAATATTGACTTGAGTGAAGTCGCCTGCTTAAAATAGGAAGCGTGTTGGAGAACTGTAGGCCCGTATCATCCCGTGTCTCTGCTCTGATTTGTTTTATTTTTTAAAACCTAACAGGAAATCCCAGGATCCACACGATGGAGGAGGGATACGAACTCGACCTCACGTACATCACGGAGCGGATCATAGCCGTGTCCTTCCCCCGGGGCTGCTCGGAGGAGATCTACTCGCACAACCTGAAGGACGTCACGCGAATGCTCAAGTCCAAGCATGCGGATAATTACCTGGTCAGTGCCCGAGCCGAGTGTCAGAGTGCAAACGGTGCTGATGTCAGGGGCTGATGGGATTTCATGGGGTATTGACGTGAGAGTATTGATCTCTGAGGGCACGACTTTAGCTCAGATGCAGTCATCTCAGAGGCAACATTTTTAATCATCTGTTTTCTTTAGATTATCAACCTGTCGGAGAGAAGACACGATCTCTCCAGAATGAACCCAAAGGTAAGTTCATGTAGAACGTCCATCCTCTTTGATCATCTCCGTCTAACCAGCTGCTGCAGACAACATATTATTGATTGCTAATGCAAGAAGGCAGTTGTGAGAATCAGTGTGTTTTGTTTTTTTTTAGACCCTGGATACAGGCTGGCCCGACCTGCACGCTCCACCTCTGGATAAGATCTGCACCATCTGTAAGGCCATGGAGAGCTGGCTCAACGCTGACCCTCTACATGTGGTGGTTATACACTGCAGGGTGAGCATCTGTGGGCTGCGAGTGTCAAATTCAAGTTATTCATGTAGAAATTAATCACATTTCTAACGTCCATAAAGAAATAGTGAGAAAAAAAATCCTCCAAGGTGTTTTTTATTGTAAATTTAACTCTCAAAAACTGATTTTCTTTGTTCAGATTTTATTGATTTGTGACCAAAACAATCCATCAACTCTCATCAGATTCTGATTCAAATCTTCCTTAATCCCAGTTTTCAGTCCAGCCAGTGACGGAAAGCACAAAAAAACCCAGTAGTCAGTCGTGGGAAACAAACAATAAGATTCTAACTTTGTCAGAAAATCGTGTGTTTATGGAGGATCGAGATGCAAAATACGCTTTTTAAAGCCTTTTAAAACAGACCAAAACCAAAAGTGGTGCATGTGTAATGAATCATCTCTTGTGTTTCTTTTTCAGGGAGGCAAGGGTCGGATTGGTGTCGTCATTTCATCCTTTGTGCACTTCACCGACGTGTCGGCCAGGTAACCGCCACCATGTGTCACAGGTCTCGTGTTGTGTTACTATAAATGTTGTTTGTTTTTTTTTGCCGGGGTTTATCGTAAGATGAGCGCACCCGCTCGCTTTTGGCAATGAGCAATATCAACAACAAACCGCAACAATCCACAAAGACCGATTTTTGCAGACCGTAAGTGATGTCATCGCTTAACCACGGCTGATTTATTTGCATCCTTTCATTTCGGGTTAAGGTGACTCAGAACGCGAAGAAAGTCACCTCCTTCGGATTCAAAGGAAAACCACACGGCTGAGGCTTTGAATCACCTCGTATCAGGTTGCATGAATCAACGCAGAAACACGCTAGTTGCAGCGATGCCTCCTGGCCGCAGTGTCAGTTTCATGAAGTGTTTTCGAGCGTGAAGAAAAACCGATTCTCTAAGCGTGAGGCGAGTTCAGAAGTGCTGCGGCTTTTGAGGAAACCCTGGTGTTACACCGCCGAGCAGATCCTCGAAACATGACCAAAAAATCTCTGCTGTCCTTCGTGTTTGTGTCCCCGCTGAGGACTCGGTCAGGTGAAAGACAGAAAAAGAGGAGCAGAGGAAGAGAGGAAAACAATTTACAATGGCACAGATTCAGGGGGGGCAGCAGAGGGAGATGGCCGATGAGCGAGAAACAGAGCTGTGGTGAAAAGGCTCCAGCGCCTGTTGGTTTTAGGTCCGTCTGAATAGCCAAGCTGTGCACACACTCTGGCCTCTCTCCGTCCTCCTCTCCCCCTCTGTGTTTGCTTAAGGCTGGCATTCTCTTCCTCTCTGCTGGAATCCTCTGTCTCTCTCCACTTACTTTCCCTTTTTTTTTTTCTCTCTCTCCATTATATGTGTGTGTATTGGAAGTTAGGGGGTTGACACCGTTCAATTATGGAGCAGTATAGAGTGTAATCTCCCCGTTGAGTCATAATTACCTCAAAAGTGTTTAACCTGTCTCTCTGTCTGTCTGTCTCCCTTTTTTTAAAGTGCTGATCAGGCGTTGGACCGCTTCGCCATGAGGAAATACTACGATGATAAGGTCTCAGCTCTGATGACACCTTCGCAGAAGCGGTAAGACCCAAAACACAAGCACGCCCTTCTGTTCTGTGGCGTACATCTAACCGTGTGTCGTTTAAATGGAACCATCCAAAACACCTGATTCACTAAAAAAAAAACGTCCCGGTGCCTGTTTTTTAGCTTAAAGCCCGTCATTGTTGGTGGTTTTTAATGAGATCCCACGGTGACCTGGTGTAATCCTAACCCTGCAGACTCTTTCTCCTCGTCGTCTTGTTTCCGTGTTTATTGGTGATAAAACTGCAATAGTTTTGGTTTGATGCGGCGCCGACTCAGTTGCACTTTGTGTGGTTTTTCTGTTATGTAATTTTACGCTCATGTTATGTAATTTTATGTGGCTCGAGAATGTTCTTCAGAATTAATAAAGTTTTATCTTATCTTATCTTTGTGCTGATTTAGAGGTAGTAGACGGAGCCATTTCTCCTTTTCTTTTTCATTAGTCCATACAAAGCTAAGTCCCTCCATAATAGACATAAAGACGTGAGAGTCGTCTCCATGTTCTTGTCACAAAAGCAAATTGAATGAAATTTTTATTTTCCAAAAAATAACCTGATGACGTCATAATGATGAGCGTTTGAGTTCCTACCTGGAAATTTTTTCAAGAAATGCCTGTAGTTTATTCTGCAGGTGTGACGGCTAGGAGACATTTGTCAGGCGGGGAAGATCTAATGAGAAAACATTATCAAGTTGCATGAGGAAAAAAGAAACAGCCGGCATTTGTGACTGATTGAAATGTCAGGATATCTTTTCCTCTGTTGCATTTTTTATAATCTGCATCTCGGTATTTCACCTTCCTTAAGAAAGTTTAGACATTAACCTCTTAAGACCTGGCGTCCTCATGC